>NC_081407.1:371323766-371568766 GCF_030272615.1 Cryptomeria japonica
CAGAGGAAGGTCAAGCACCTGACAGATAACAACTCTTTTCATGGGTCCTACCCTGATTGGTAATAGCACCAAACCCTTAGAGGTTCTCTCTTCTTCATCGTAAGGTTTTATTGTTATCTTCTTTCTTGGATCTATAACATTCTTAGAAAATCCCAATTGTATGAGTAGATTGTAAGTATAAATGTTCAACCCAACGCCTCCATTTATCAAAACACATTTGACTTAGTGTTTATGGATCATGGCTTCAATGTGTAATGGTTGATTATGTGGATGGGTCAAGGAATTGTTGTCTTCTTCAAAGAAGGACAGGTAGTGAGGTGAGGCTAGGTGACCCACCATAGATTGAAAGTGATCTAGATCTAAGTCTTTAGGGATATTGGTAGTGAGAAAACATTTGTCCAGGATCTATCTATGAGAAGGAGAGATATTAAGAAGTTCAAGAATAAAGATTTGAACAGTAGTTCATTTTAGTTGTTCAACAATGATATAGCCGGAAGAAGATGGTGAATCCAGCTATTTAGATGGGGAAGGCTTAGAAGTGATTGTAATTGGTTATTTGTTTGAAGATGTTGGCATTTTTTATGACATTGATGGATTTGATGATGACGTTTGATCAGAAGATGAGGAACCAACTCTTTTGAGAGTAACTTTTCCTTGAGAATGGGTCATAATGTTTGCAACTCTCAGTTTCTTTTGCTCTTCTTTGACTATGATTACATTACAATGCTTTGATTGAGAAGGTTCAAGCATGTTGATGATGTTATCGTCATTGGTATAGGTGTAATTTATCTTGGCACCTCCCTTAGATTTAGAGGAATCTCCTTGCTCATAAGTAGGCAAGGGATCTTTGAAAGTTTGTGATCAGAGTTGGTTTCATGATTCCCAACAACAATTTTGCCATTATCGATAAGGTCTTGAATCTCATGTTTGAGTTTCATATAGTTATTAGTTGTGTGACCCTTGTTTCGATGATATTCACAGTAATCATTTTCCCTCCACCATTTGGGTTTGACTTCACGATCATATGGTTTGGAGTTGTCAGGCAATGTGATTAGATCATTTTCCAACACAGTCTTAAGAGCTATTTCATAGGATTCTCCCAAAGGAGTGAAATCATGTTTAGGCTTTGAAATCCAAAGCTTATCTTTAAACCACTCTTTCAATTTCTTAGGAGGGTTTTCCGTAGCACTTTCAACAGCTTTGAGGGCCTGTGTGCCACTAGTTAGATTAAATAATACTGGTTTTAGTTTTGGTTTAACAGTATCAACTACTCCATCGTTCACAACATTTCTATTATTATCTTTATCATATTTCCAGTATTTGTTTTTCTCTTTAGAATTAGAGTCATGTTGTGTTTCCTTATAAAGTGAGATTTCTCCTTTCTTCACAAGAACATCTTCTATTTTGAGAGCATTGTCCACCATCTTATTAAATGAAGGATGTACTTGCATTTGAATATTAAACTGTAACTCAGGAATCAGATTGTTAACAAAGATGTCCATCTTTTCAGAATCAGGAATGGGTCGTGAATATCTATCTAGAAAATATTTCTCCAACATTTAAGGAAAGTGAGGAAAGGTTCTCTTGTCCTTTGTTTTGTAATGCAGAGGTCAATCATGGTGATTGGATGACGGATGTTGTAGGAGTATTGTTGGAGAAATGGTTTGACCAGCTCCTCAAAAGATTTAATTCTTGTAGGCAGTTTTGAAAACCACTCCATAGCTTGTCCTCCTAGACTTCTTGGGAAGAGACGCATAAGATATGTTTGTTCATGCATTAATTCCATACACAGAGAACATAATTATCAGACATGGTCTTGAGGATCCAAGTTTCCATCATATTTGTCAAATTTAGGAATTTTCGTTCTTGAAGGAAATGGAAGCATGTGAAGATTCTTGTCGAATGGGAACATGCTGATTGTGTCCAATGAATACTGTACTGAAAATTTATCTTTGCCTTTCATTTCTTTGATCTCAGTTTACAATACTTGCAATTGTTTGGTTACCAATGATAATGGCGTCTCTTCTTCCTTAATGATATTGTTTTCAACATTGTAGTTAGTGAGAAGTTTGGCTCCTTGTTTAGCCAACTCTAGAAAATGTTCTTTTTCCCGGGCCATTATAATTTTCATCATTTTTCTGAAATCTTTGTCCTTTTGACATTTAACTATAGTATCTTCTTCAGGTTCAGAAGGTTCAGAATCACTAGATGGGGCATCACTATTAGTAGCATGAGTGTTAATGTTATCATGAGTACTACATTCAGAAGCCTCTCTTTCTTGTCTTTCCCCGGACATATTGGAAGATAAATTGATCAAAGATTGGTTGGCTTGATGATGAAGGTTTGTCAAAGATTGGTTGTTCTTGAAAGAATGGATTAGTTTTCAATGAGAAAGACTGCCTCTTACTTTCGTCAGAATTCTTATAAGAGCTCATGGTTTGAACATGCATTTACAATTGATGTGACTGAGAGATAGAAGTGATACAAATGACAAGATCAAATCAAAGCTAGATGTTTGTTTGAGGTGATAATTGGATGAAGAGATTGAGACCAAGTTTTGTTTCAGGAACAATCTATCATGTAAAAGACATGATCTAAGAGGATTAGATTGATGGATGATTGATTGAACTAGCTAGGATATAATCGATAAAATCATGTAACACTATGGCCAGGGCATACTATCAAGATGCTATGCTTAGGATGAAAAAGACTAGGTATATGTTGTCTTGTGATGTATCAGGATTGACCAAGAAAGTATGACAGAGGTCTATAAAAGATATCAAAATCATGCAAACAAAGTTTTCTAGACTCGGGAAGACAGATTTTTGTACGAAAAAATGCCTAAGACCATACGACAAACTAGGTTACTCGTACGAGATACTGTTATAAGTGTTCAAAGAAGACAATGAAATTTGCAAGCTTGTACGACAATTCTCAGAGGCTCATACGATAATTCTCATATATCAGTATGACAAACTGGGCAATTGAGGTTTTGACTCGTACGAAATAAGATCAAACAGGAAATGAGTTTTGACAGGAAATAGGGTTTGGACCACTGAGTTTGATGCTTCAGTTTATTATTTAGGTTTTCTAGTTTCAGTTTTAGGTTGTTCAGTGATAGTTTTAGATATTTCAAGGATAAAGACACAACATACATACAATATATAAAGTGAATTCAAGCACAACACGCTAACCCTAAAGAATTTGGTTGAAAGAGAAAACCTTTGCTTGCAGACTTAGGTACACACCCAATAGATAATCAAAATACAGTCGCTAAGTCTCACACAATGGATTCTCAACATCGTATTAGACGACTCCAAATGCTAATGGGGGCACAATATGGCAAGTATCTTGGGAGAGTTACTATCTCTCTTGCACAAAGATTATCCCCCTTTCAGAGGTGAAACCGAGTAGCTTCTATCCTAGAGTTCTTAGTAAGGGTTTTCGTTCGAAGTTACCCCTTGAAGTCGTGCACGCACGATTGAGGCCTATATCCCAACAAGGTACCAAGCAAGATGTAGTTATGCAAGCGTGATTGAGACCACGAGGCCCTACAAAATGCCCAATATGAGAAATCTCAAAGAGAAAACTCAAATAATTCCGTCCTCCAATACTTTAATCTCAAAGAGGCCTATTTATTATAGTGAGTCAGAACACTTGGGTCATTCTTGCAGGGTGAGTACTTTTTCTGACTATGACAGGCCCTCTAAAAGGTACACATGCAACAAAGCAAAAAAGTTTTAAGGGTCTAGATTTCTGATTATCTATACAGACAAGAGCATACTCTCCTACCTCTATCCTTTCCTCAAACACATCATGGACACATGTTCTTTTACTAAATTGAATTTAAGTGCCTAAGAAAATAATTAAGAAAACATGATGTTTGTTTGTATCTCTTTAGGCAACCTGCAAAAAGGATGTATTAGTAGTCATATCATTTGAGCAATAGATTCCTTGACAAGTGTAAGTTTGAGCGATAGATTCTTTGACAACCAAAATCTTGGATTAATATTCTACAAAAAAACTTGTCAAGCTGTGAAACTCACTTAGATAGATAGAAAATAGATCAGGGTTAGTATTAGTGCCAAAAAATCAAATCAGAAAAACCCCTAAAAGTAAAATGTTTTTCATACGAGAAAGCAGAAAATCGTACGAACTTTCCCACCTAACCATACAAGAATTCTCACCTACCCATACGGCATAGGATAGAATATCGTACTATAATAAATATAATGTCATACGATATTTTGCAGAGAATGTACAGAAATAATTTGAAAGATGAGAATTTGATGATTTGTGAGGTCAAAAAATTGAGTTTCCTGTGCCACAGTGGGCGCCAAAAATGTGTGTGGAATTTAGAATTTGTATTTGAAACACAAACACTTAATAAATAATTGCATGCATGGTTAGTTGATCAAAATCAATGAATGTAAAAGCATAACGAGTCGACCTATTGCCTCCTAAAATATGTGAGTATAGATTTTCTCTGATATTTATCTAAGCAATACAAGGGACTAGACTACACCAAGACAAATAATTTAATCTATATGAATGCAATATTAAGAAAATTAAGCTATATGGATGTAAACTATAATATCAAGTTATATGATTCTATCAAGATAACATGATTAAGCTAAAATGATTAAGCTAAGATGCAATATTCTCAATGACTCTAGAGAAAAACCAACATGATAACAATAAAATATCTAGCCTTCTTTATTGAGAGATGAGAGCCTAAATTTATAAAATCCAGAGAGAAAGCGACGGTCAAGATTCATTGTTGATGAGTGGTCAAGATTCTCCCAGAAGTAGCACAATCCAGGCGATTTAATGTGATTGGTTGTTGTCTTCAGATTTGAAGGAGATAAGATTGAGCTAAAATTGAGCTAAAATAAAAAAAAATGATTTATTCCATTTTCCTTTCTTAAAGCAAGCTTTCTTTGATTTATTCCCTTTTATTCAATTTTGCTCCTTTTTTGAAATTTCTTTTTCAAATTATCTCAAATTAATTCCTTTTTCAAAATAATTCTTTTTAAAAAAAAATTTAAATGGAAAATTAATTTATTAATTAAGTATGCGAGGATATTTAATTAAATAAATAAGATAATTGATTAAAGAGATTTTGATGATTTATTTAATTGAAAAGATTAATTTGCCATGTGACATTGATGATTTAGGAATTAATTAATTAGGTGCTCAAAATTGATTTCATTACCTTTGGTTAGGACCTTGGTGATGTAATCGAGATTAGGGGCCCATGGTTTAGATGACCATTTTTAGGGTATTACATTAATCTGATTATATCCTAGAATGCATTTTTAGGGTATCGGTAGGGTAATTTGTATTCTATTATATCAGTAGTGAAATTTGGATTAATCTGATGGATTCTATTATATCAGTAGTGAAATTTGCATTCTATTATATCGGTAGATTATATCAAGCAATTGACTCAAATTGGATGACTCGATACTACCGACATAAAGATGACTTGGTTAAATTGTTTAGGAAATTTAGATTGATCACTCGATTGTCGTAAGACTATGATGTTGACCGATATAATAGAATCCATTAGATTAATCCAAATTTAACTATTAATATAATAGAATGCAAATGAGTCGATATAATAGAATCCAAATTTCACTACCAATATAATAGAATGCAAATTGACTTATCATGATATTTCCTTACATTAAATATGCCACCAAAGTCATAATTTTTCAGATGAGATCAATAAAAACAATCTTTCCTTACATGCTAACCTTATAGAGAAACCACTCACTACTCTTAATTGATAAAAATACATCCTTAACTATGACCATTCATTGAATGTCAAAATATGAGGAGAAGGAAAGTGAAATTACTCATTAACTAATATAGGGTTATGTAGGCACATCAAACACGTTCTACATTTACACATCCTATTTATACAAAGTCAATTTGATATGCCAACTACAATTACATTGTTGTATTATTCTTACAAGTCATTATTCGAGTTGGTCATTTAAGGCACACTGTGAAATCTTTTAATGAAAACACACCCAATTCCCTCCTATACCACAATAACCTGATCCCTTTACATATCCAAGATATATTCTAAAATTAAAGTACACACTAACTTGTCCAAGGTTCACATAAGGGTTTTAGGAAATCATAACATTTTCTCGCAACGAGAAGACATACACAACCATAAGCACACAAGATATAGATATTTTAATTTCCAAAGAGAAGAAGGAAGGAAGAAATGCATTCAATTCACTATGAATATGCACTCAACATTTTCTATGCAAGCTCTCATAATTATGACACTAAGTCCATTTACATGTATAACACAAGGGCAATCATACTTTTAGACTTAAGACAATGCATTATCCAACCTAATATGCTAGTCTAAAGAGTATACTATCGGTTAAGAAGGTACATCCAATTATCTCAGAAAATGAGAGTAATTGCAAACCTAAACATCTTACAAGAAAACAACTCACAAATAATCACATAACAAGCACTAATCATCAATTGAGTCCACATATTACACTCGTTTAGGGTTTTCAAAAAGAGTGAGAAAAGAAATCGAGCATGAAACATATAATATCTTCAAGATTCCAAGTGTTAATAACAAGCATACATCAAAGAGACAAGCATATGATGAAAAGACTATATACCACACTCCAAACTAAGGGCACAAGCTACACCAGAGATCCTAGTGTTGGAAAAACATTGGCTCTGATACCAAGTGTAATGCCCCGCCAAGAAACCCTAAAGGATATAACTACAAACACTCAAAAAGAGTGCAAATTTTTAAATAATACAGAACACATAAACGTAAAAGATAAACATTGCAATAGAAGTTGAATGTGTGGAAGACTTAACTCAAATTCCTAAAGGGTTTCCCAACATGAGTTACTTAATTAAACTAATCTTTACTTACGATCAATTAACCACTTAAGAAATATATTTAACCATTAGGAACTTAGTTACACTAATCAATTATTGTTTCATACTTTGCACGAGATAACAATAACATTACTATACTTCATTCATGATAACACGTTCAATTATATTACAACAATGATTTAATTAAAGGAATAAATCCTATCCTCTAAATCCCATCATAGTAAATTGTTCTTACATTACAAGTGTAGTACCCCTGCCCTAATCAATTTCTAATCTCGGTTTGACCTTGGTTAGTTTATCATAATATAATGATTATAGTCAGGTGTTTTGATTTTAGTGCATAGCTGTTAATGTGGTTTTCGCACCAATTCGTATGTAAGTTATTAATTCTCCTATTTTGTGTTATTATCTTGGGCTAACGTGTTCATTAAGTTTATATATGTATGCATGTATGACTCTTGGTTGCAGGAGATTTCAGGTACAGTGTCGCATGGGTGCGAGGTTCGTCTCCACCTGAATTTGCAGGTTTGAGTTTACCTCTTCAATCCTTAGAGTTGGATTAGGTGGTCACGATAACCTTGTTCGACCATAGTCATGCTCAAGTGAGCGTCATCAGTCATCGTCAGTTTTCCCTTTTGGTTGGGTTGCAGGTCATCTGTTTGTTTGGTGTTCTTGGGTTGCGTGTTTTGTGTGTATGGTTAAATTGAGCAATTAGTCCTTAGTATTTAATTTGATTAAATATGTGTTTGTGCATTAAAGATTAATGGACTAAATTAAATAGGGTTTCCTAGCGGGGCATTACATTTGGTATCAGAGCCAAGTTAAACTTTTCCGATTAAGGAAATATACATTTAAACGAACCAAAAATAGGAAAGCTTTTATTAAATCCACAAATTACTTCCTTACGCACATATAGAGACATACCAAAATTAACTATTAATGAATATATATTTATTAATCCATGATTAATAAAATATAACAAATTAATAATTAATAACAAAATTAACAGATCAAGTATTTAATTAAAAAAATATACATTAATAATAAAATAGATTTTGAAAACTAATTAATGTATATTTACCATTTATACAATTAATTAATAATAAATTAATCATAAATTATTAAATAATGATCATATTTAATCTTCATTAAAAACTTTATTAAAATTAACATTTATAATAATATTAAATTATTATATATATATTTTTTGAATAATAAAAAAATATATATTAAAAAAACAATTTAAAAAAAAAATAGAATATAAGAAGGGGGGAGGGTACCCACGTGGACCCCCATGTGCCCCCCCCCCTTGGTAGCTCACGCTGCCCTTAGGCAGTGCTGCTACCCAAAGGTAGCAGGCGTTGTCCTTAGGCAACGTTGTCCTTATCAGAGCCCATGTTGCAAACACTGGGATCTCTAGTGTCGCATGTGCCCTTAGTTGGTGTGAGGTGTATCGACCTTATGTGTATGCTTGTCCTCCTTTTTGGATGTGTGTGATTGAGTAGACCTTAACTTGTGTGTAATGCGTGTGTTCAAACCTTGTTTTCACCTTCTTGATGTTGGTGTTTTGAGTGATTGATTGTGCTTTGTTTGCTTATCGATGTCTTGGTCTACAATTACTCATATTCTGAAAGAGAGTCGTATGTACCTTCCTTATTGAGTGTTGTACTCTTTGGACTAATCCATTTGGGTTGGTCTATGCTTGTCTTGAATCTGAAAGTGTGAATTGTGCTTGTTTAAGATTATGATCTAGATTAGTGTTGTCCACTTGAAGGACTAGTATGGCAAATATTGAATGCTTATTTTGTAGCAAATTGAATGATTATCACCCTTCCTCCTCTCTCTCTCTAGAAATTAAAATGTTTGGGATATGTGTAATTATCTCTGATTTGAGTTTTCTTTTTTGCGAGAGAAAAGATTGTGATTTCTTGAACCCTTGTGTGAACCCTATGACGCTTATGTGTCTTTAGATTATAAAAGGGCTTCAGGTTGAAAGTTAATATTGGTTATTGGGAGGAAATTGTATGTTTACATTAAAATAATTCTCCATGTGTTTTGTAGGAGTAACATAATTAAATTCTATCTTAAGTAATGTGCATTAATATGCGAATAGTTGTTATGTGAAACTACTTTGTTTGTAAAAGAAGTATTAAAGGGAACATGTTATAGTAGCTTCGAGAGTGTATTAATATGTTCCACGAAAGATTGTTTTATGTGTTTCATTAAACCGGTTTGATTGAGGATTTATTTTAGCAATGCTCCATTGAACTTGCTTTTGGATATATGTAATTACTTTATTATGTTTAGAAAGTGCAAATGAAAAGCCTGTTTGATGTGTAGGCATTGATATGTATTATTTTGTTGATAGCTCCTTGCTTACCTTCTGATCGTAATTTGATTCTCAATGATAGGTTGCAAATTATGATATGTGTCTGTACTGTATTAAAGTAGTGAGTGTTCTCAAGAGGCCTTGCATCATCGATAAGATTACCTATTTTGATCTCTGTTGTTTGGAAAACTAGAACATTCTGTTGCAACCATAATTATTGGAGATGTCATGTAGTCCAATTGGCATTCTTCTAAAAACGGTAGCGAAATGAAAACCATGCAATTAAAATGATAGGTTTATAGTGATAAATTTTAGTATATAGTGTGATCTTGATTGATCTTGTTTCTTTGTAGGAAATAGTTGTATTATCAAAATCTCTTTTCCTTCTCCCTTTGCCTAGATTATAAGATTTTTAGAAATGCTATGAAGAATGCATTGATTTAAATAGAATGGTTATAAAACATGTGAAATTGTACTGTTGCATTTTGGCTTCATATTGAAAGATGAAAGTCCTCTTTGGAAAATAATTTTCATAGTTAGTAATTTAGTTATGAATGCTTAGTGAAATTTGAGAAGGATATAGGAATGATGTTATTTCCTTATGTAATTTTGAATTGATAAGAATATCAGTACTTGTATCTAGAGTAAACTTTATTCAGTTATTCATGTGGAAAGCATTATTTAAATCTTCCTTGAGTAGATGATAGCATACTGAAAAGTACTCCTCGTAAATGAGACTAAACCAATACTGGTGTATTCGTGTGTATTGTAAGAAACCAGTACTTATTGTATGTGCCCATGGGTTGGTGAAGTAGTCAACCATGGAGGATATGTTGCTTATGAGTATGGGAAACCATACTGCCTATGTGATGTTGCTTATTTGTTTCCCTACTGAGTACCAAACCTCGGGTTGTGGGTAATTTAGTATGTTAAGGGGTAGTATTAGAAGTCACCATTCCTTGAAAAGTATGGATCGACATATGAGTAATGTTGGCACGAAGCAACTTTAGCTTCTATATTTCAAGGAATGATATAGTTATTCAATAGAACTGTATCAAAGGTGTACTCAATACTTTCCCTTTTGATGAATCTATTTATAGGTTTATGTGTGACAACCTATTTCTCTCCTTTATTTGAGCATTTTGATGGCATTTCTTGAGCATAGTGATGGTGTATTTTGGAGGATCCTTCACCTTGTCTTCATGAAAGGTAGGTTTATCCACATGAGCTGCCAGTTAGTATGTGATGGTGGGCATGTGAGTGGACCTTAGCCATGTATACCTTTGGCTTACGGCGAGTATCCTTATACATACGTCACTATGCGGGACGTGACCTGCACGTGCTTGTTTCCATGAGGTACACTACCATGCAGGATACTTCCATTACGTGTCTTCTCCGCTTGGGGTATTGCCATGCCGCATGATGACGTGATGCAGGGTGATGTCAAGGTGCACACCGCCATGCCATGTGGGTAGTGTGACTATGTCACACCACATGATGAGCTACTGCGATGGCTAGATGATTGTTCCTTCCTTCCTCGTTGGTGTCTAGATGCTAGTCACATAGTGATGTTATGTGCAGTTGTGATATTCTTATTATTCCTTTGGGGACAAGCAATTTATTTTACTTTGACTTTGAAGGCTTAGCCACAATCTTGTGATCTTTTGCATTCTTGATTTGGTGTTGCAAATTCCGGATTATTTTCTTGCCTTACTATTGGAATTGATGATTTATTATCTTTATTCATCTGTACTTTGTTGGCTAAACTGATTTATCCCTATTGTTTTTGTATGCTGGTCTTGTGTTGAAATGTGAAATTCCTCTCCAAGGATGTATGAGATAGTCTTGGTAGAGTGTGTATGAGGAAGTAGATGTAAGGAACCTTGAGGATGGGGGTATGTGAGGCTGTGATGTAGCTAGGATCCACTACCTACCTATGTGTGGTGACTATCTCTTGGAGGCTAACCAACTTACTCAACAAGGGATGTTCATGAAGGTCTTGTATGGAAGGTAACACCACTATGGTGTGCCTAGCACCATCCAACCTTGAGTGAGATATGTTAGGGTTTCAAGCAGATCCGAAGCAAATATGAACTAACAATTATATGCAGATTTAAATACAAAAGATAAAGGAATAAAATAGGACACAGATAACCCAGAAATTTAACGTGGTTCACCCAGAATGGGTTACGTCCACCATACACAGCCGTCCAATCTTTCTTATTATCCAGCAAAAATAGTACATCAACCTTACAATGTCTTAAGCATCCCAGCCACTTATAACATGCATTTTTAGGGCAACAATCAAAGTCGGCCTTTTTAGGATTTTATTACAATGTCGGTTTTCATCAACAAAAAAATACCCCAAATTTTTTTTTCTCAGGGGCTCCCACCCCCGAACCCTCGCTTCTGAGTGTACAGTACTTTTCTGATCAATCGCCACATTTCAACAATCTCCCACTTGGAGACTGATCAGGCTCCACACTGAACAATCTCCCACTTGGAGACTGATACTACACAACACCACTATACATGCAGCATCTGCTGGATAAAACACTAGGACTTGACTAGTATAAATTCCACAATTATTAATCAAGAAGACCAACAGAAACTGATGAAGAAATCAACTTCTCCTATGGAAATGCCTTTGTGAACATATCAGCAGGATTCTCACTTGTGTGAATCTTCTCAAGCCATAACTGACCCTCCTCCAAAACAGTCCAGATGAAGTGGTACTTGAGCTGAATGTGCTTTGTCCTTGAATGAAAAGTAGAGTTCTTCGCAAGATGAATGGCACTCTGGATATCAGTATACAATGGGCTATCCTCTTGTGTCTGACCCAATTCCTCCAGAAAACATTGCAACCAAATCATCTCCTTGCTGGCTTATGTAGTAGCAACATACTCAGCTTCAGTGGTTGAAAGTGCAACAACCTTTTGCAGCCTAGAAATCCAACTGACTGCAGTTCCCCCTATAGTAAAAACATACCCTGTAGTACTCTTCCATGAATCAATATCACCTACCAGATCAAAGTCAACAATTCCACTTAGAGCAGCATTAGATCCTTTGAAACATAATGCCTTCGTAGTAGTTCCTTTCAAATATCAAAGAATCCATTTCACAACATTCCAATGTTCCATACCTAGATTACTCATAAACCTGCTCACAACTCCCACTGCATGTGCAATATCTAGCCTTGTGCATACCATTGCATACATCAGACTGCCAACAACTGATGAATACAAAATGTTAGACATTTTATTAACCTCTTCCTGTGCCTTTGGGCACATCTCCTTAGTCAATTTGAAATGACTAGCCAAAGGTGTACTAACTGCTTTTGCATCCTGCATGTTAAATATTTTCAACACCTTTATATATTCACTTTGGGAAAAATTCAAGGTTCTATTTTTCCTGTCCTGTGTAATCCTTATACCGAGAATTTGCTTAGCTACACCCAAATCCTTCATAGCAAATGACCTGGCTAATTTCTGTTTAAGATCATTTATATGTTGCATGTTAGACCCAGCAACAAGCATGTCATCAACATAAAGCAACAGGATAATATAACTGCCATTATCAAATCTCTTAAAATATACACAATGATTAGAATGACATCTATGATAACCATGTTCAGCCATGAAACTATCAAATTTTAAATATCATTGTCGGGGTGCTTGCTTTAGGCCATACAAACTTTTCTTCAACCTGCACACGAAGTTCTCCTTACCTTTGACCTCATATCCCTGTGGTTGCAACATGTAAATTTCCTCCTCCAAATCTCCATGGAGAAAAGTTGTTTTGACATCTAATTGTTCAAGATGTAAATCATCTGCAGCCATAAGACTAAGTACAGTTCTAATTGAAGTCATTTTTACAACTGGAGAAAATATTTCATCATAATCTATACCCTTTTTCTGTGCAAAACCTTTTACCACAAGTCTGGCCTTATATCTTTTCTAACCTCCTTCCTCCTCCTTCAGCCGATAAACCCATTTGTTAGGCAAGGCTCTTTTTTCTGCAGGTAAAGGGGCTAAGTCCCAAGTCTTATTTTTCATCAAGGAGTCCATCTCCTCTTTCATGCCTAGCTCCCACTATTGTTTGGCATCTACCTGCATTGCTTCTTCATATTCTTCTAGTTCACCGGAATCCGTTAATAAAATAGAATACAAAGAAAGAGAAAATCTTTCAGGGGGTCTACTTGTCCTCGTAGAACATCTAACACTTGCAGGAGTTTGTGGGACAATATGTTATTGCTAAGCATCAGGTACCTGCGGCATTTCATTTTCAGGAATCTCATCCAACACCACATATTCTTGTTTGTCTTGTTCATGCTTCTTTTCCTGCATCTGTTCTTTATACATAACCTTCTCATTGAATATAACATCTCTACTTCTAATTATTTTCTTATTTTCAAAATCCCATAACTGATAGCCATATTCATCTATCCCATATCCAATGAAGGTACATTTCTGAGATTTAGCATCAAGCTTGGTTCTGTTTTCTTTATCAACATGGACAAAAGCTTCACAACCAAAAGTTTTTAGAAAAGAATAATTTACCTTTTTACCAGGCCATGCCTCCTCTTGAATACCACCATCCAAAGGGGTTGAAGGTCCTCTATTTATCAAATAGACAGCAGTATGTACAACATCTTCCCAAAAATGTAAGGGCAATCCAGCATGCAATCTCATGCTCCTTGCGCGTTCCATGATAGTCCTATTCATTCTCTCTGACACACCATTTTCCTGTGGAGTTCCTGGAACTGTCTTCTACTTTCTAATCTTATTTAAGGAGCATTAATCTTCAAATTCTTTGCTGCAATACTCACCTCCATTATCCGATCTGAGACACTTCAACTTTTTTCTTGTCTCATTCTCAACCAAAGCTTTCCATTTCTTAAAAGTTTCAAAAATATCTAATTTTTGTTTTAGGAAATATACCCATGTTTTTCTGGATGAGTCATCAATAAAAATAACATAATAACAAGAGCCACCAAGAGATGATACCTGATCCGGTCCCCATAAATCTGAATGTACAAGCTCTAACTTCTCACTCTTCTTCTCTTTCCCAACCTTGAGAAATCTGACTCTTTTCTGTTTACCATAAACACAGTTTTCATAGAACTCTAAATCAATCTTCTTTAGTCCTAGCAATATATTTTTGGAGTGAAGGGTTTTCATCCCTTTCTCACTGTGCCCAAGCCTATGGTGCCACATTATCGAATTTGTTCTTGCAACATTTATTGTTGTTGTCCCTGCAGTAACTTTATCTGTAGCAGCTAAGGTAGAGTGAGTGTTACCAGTACACAGATATAATGTGCCTACCTTCTCACCTTTAGCTACAACTAATGATCCTTTAGTGACCTTCCACATACTGTCTAAGAAGGTAACTATGCAACCTTCACTACCTAGTTGCCCTGCAGAAATTAAATTTCTTCTTAAATTAGGAACATGTCTTACCTCCTGCAGAAACCAGTCATTACCATTATGCAACTTGATCTTTATCTTTCCTTTTCCAACAATTTGACAGGGCTCATCATCACCCAAATATACCTGTCGAAAATCACCTTGAACATAATCTAGAAAATATTTTCTATGGGGTGTAGCATGAAATGAAGCCCCAGAATCTATTACCCAGGAATCATTAACATTATCCAAACATAAGATTAAAGCATCTTGTAAAGTATTACTTGCAATATTAGCTTCCTTACTGTCATTTTCATTTTTGTCTCCTTCTTTGTTTTTTCGAGACCAACAGTCTTTCTTTAGATGACTAGGCTTTCCGCAGTACCAGCAATCTTTCTTTCCTCTAGATGAGAGCATCCTTTCTTTGACTTCCCTCGTGACTTCTCATTCCAAGGGCCTTTTCCTCTTTCCTTTGATCTTCCTCTGTTCTCCACATTCAAAACACTACCCGATGATGTTGGAGTCTCACTTGTGCTTTTCCTTTGCATTTCCTCGCTTAGGATAACACCAACAATATCATCAAATACCAAAGTATTTTTACCAGAGACAGAGTTATTTACAACCATAACCAAGCTATTCCAGCTTTCTAGCAAAGAACATAAAATCAAGAGAGCCCTAACCTCTTCTGCAAAGGTAATTTTTACTAAAGACAATTGACTGGTAATTGTATTAAATTCATTTAAGTGCTCCGCTACAGATCCTCCCTCACTCATTTTCAAATTAAACAAACGCTTCATAAGAAATACCTTATTTGAAGCCGAGGGTTTCTCGTACAACTTAGCCAATGTTGCCATCAAATCTACAACCGTTTTTGCTTCTGTTATATTGAATGCTATAGACGGCGCAAGGCACAATCAAATGGATCCCAGTGCCTTTCTATCTAAAATGTCCCACTCTTCATCTAACATTGTGGTCGGTTTCTTTGCCTTTCCTTCCAATGGCTACCACAAATCCTTTTGATACAAGTAATCCTCCATCTGCATTTTCCATAACTGATAATTCTGGCCGTTAAACTTTTCGACCTTGAATTTGGAATCCTCCATTGCTCCCACTTAAATCTGAGAGTCCTGCCAATTTATAGAATACCTTGCTCTGATACCAATTGTTAGGGTTTCAAGCAGATCTGAAGCAAATATGAACTAACAATTAGATGTAGATTTAAATACAAAAGATAAAGAAATAAAACAGGACACAGATAACACAGAGATTTAATGTGGTTCACCCAGAATGGGTTACGTCCACCATACACAGCCATCCAATCTTTCTTATTATCCAACAAAAATAGTACATCAACCTTAAAATGCCTTAAGCATCCCAACCACTTATAACATGCATTTTTAGGGCAACAATCAAAGTCGGCCTTTTTAGGATTTTATTACAATGTCGGTTTTCATCAACAAAAAAATACCCCCAAAATTTTTTTCTTGGGGGCTCCCGCCCCCGAACCCCCGCTTTTCTCGGGGGCTGCCGCCCTCGAACCCTTGCCCGAGGCTCGACCCGGCCCTGGACCCCGGTGAGGATACGTGTTGAGTGTACAATACTTTTCTGATCAGTTGCCACATTTCAACAAGATATTGGATATTTATGATCATATTGTGGTTATGAGATTAGGCATAGAGATGCTGATCGTGCATGTTATCTTTGACCGAGCATTAGACATGCTCACATGTGGCCTTTTGAGTTATGCATTCCAGTTATGTGGATGGTTATTATTTGTATCATGAAGTAAATTGTGTTAACTTGTCACTATTTTATGGGACATAGTCTTTGGAAAGGTTTTCATTTATGCCTGGCAAGTGTAAACAATTGTGTACTATTTGTTGCTCTTATTTCTTCGAAGTTAACTTGGTTGTAGAAATTGAATTTTGAAGCTAGTTCTATGTGATAAAGTTTTGTGAAAAAGATGTATTGGTAAAAGAAATTGATCATGATGGCATGTTTTCTGGTCATATTTGGTAGATGAGTATGGTAATTGTTGTTTACCTCTTTTAATGCTTTCATTTGGTGTAATGAAAGGAACAAATTTCTTGTATCTCTACTATGCTTATTGATAATTCCTAGAATATTTTAACAAGTTTATGGTTTTAGATGTATCTTGCCAATGGGTAATGGCATTCATAAAGGATTTTGCAATAATGTTTCATTTATTTATGGAAAGATTCCTATGTGCAATTTGATTTTTGTTGAATGAGCTTTAGGGCTAATGCGTGCGACATGATCTCCATCTAGCCTTACGACTTCCAGGAGTAAGTCGGAACCTAGGGGGGAAGAATGTAGTACCCCTGCCCTAGTCAATTTCTAATCTTGGTTTGACCTTGGTTAGTTTATCATAATATAATGATTATAGTCAGGTGTTTTGATTTTAGTGCATAGCTATTAATGTGGTTTTTAAACCAATTCATATGCAAGTTATTAATTCTCCCATTTCGTGTTATTATCTTGGGCTAACACGTTCATTAAGTTTATATATGTATACATGTACGACTCTTGGTTGCAGGAGATTTCAGGTATAGTGTCGCATGGGTGCGAGGTTCATCTCAACCTGAATTTGCAGGTTTGAGTTTACCTCTTCAATCCTTAGAGTTGGATTAGGTGGTCGTGATAACCTCATTCGACCATAGTTGTGTTCAAGTGAGCGTCATCAGTCGTCGTCAGTTTTCCCTTTTGGTTGGGTTGTGGGTCATCTGTTTGTTTGGCATTCTTGGGTTGCGTGTTTTGTGTGTATGGTTAAATTGAGCAATTAGTCCTTAGCATTTAATTTGATTAAATATGTGTTTGTGCATGAAAGATTAATGGACTAAATTAAACAGGGTTTTCTGGCAGGGCATTACAACAAGGATAACATATTATTACAGTTGCACTAAATACACCAAGTCTCATAAAAATACATAATGATTACATCAAATTACAACTATCGTGAAGGCATACATATAACATATGATACAACCAACCACATAAGGTCCAAGAGATAAAAATATGATCCAAGGGAAACAAAGAGGATCCAACTGGTGCAAGGGAATGAAGAAAATCCAAGAGAACATCTGGAGCACCTACGAAGCTAATCCCTCGCAAGAAAGAATGAACAAAATACCTGATGGAAAGTGGCACTACCACCTAACCATGTGGCCCAAAAGGAACCACCCCTCTATGCTAGGAGATAGTAATAAGGCCCTCAAGCAAGCCAAAACAAAGAATCAAATGGTATAGCATGTACATCGGGTACTCACATAAGGCATAATCATACAAATATGACTCTCACAAGAGTGCTCCAAGTAAAGCCAACACATGACTACACACTAGTGAACATAAGGAAAGAGTGTCATCACATAGCTGGTATGGGTTATCCTAGTAGGCCTCCATAGGCCCTGACCCCCATATTGGGTTATCATGGTAGCCCCTCCCAAAACCCCGACCCCCATCCATGACTCATGCATACCCAACAAACTTCTCGTGAAGACAAGGTAGTTGGTTTTCCATTCCCGGCCTTCTCACTGCATCTTGAGTCTGTACTAGCACTCAAACATGAACATGGCACAATTAATCTTGATAAATGTTTTAAACCCAACCCCAAATTATTAATTAAGTTATCACTAATTAATCAACTTCCAAGGGGTTATCCTGGCAGCCACTTTGGGCCCCGACCCTCACTTAGAAGCTACTCTTCCTTATGACACTACACAACCTCCAAAGAACCCCAAGGCAAAACACAAAAGCCAACTAATGCAAGGAGTTCAAAAAATAAAACAAAACAAGACCACAACCAAAATAAAGCAAGTACAACCACAATCAAAACTTAACCAAATCAACTTGCATGATAGACTTGCATTCAACAACATAACAACATGACATGGGAATGACTCTTTCAAATCAACACCAAAATACATCAATCAAAGTACATACTCAAAAGGGTACACTTGCACTATAAACACATCCATGTTAAGGAATCGTAACGATCACTCCAAATATAATTAAAAACTAATGTTATCTAATTGTAGCTCTTTCAATAACTGACTCCTTCATGATAAAAAAATCCACAATAGGGAATAACGCATAAAAAGGGCCTACACCCAAAAAGACTTGCACAATGCTTGATTTGAAGACCATACACCCTTTAAAAGAATAAAAACAACTCGTAGACTAAATAAGCCATCATTTAAAACAAATATAAATCTTTTCAATTAAAGCCAATTTGGCTATAAACAAATTTTATTTGCATTCAAATGTCTAATTAATGAAAATAACAATACATTATATTTGAGAACCAAAATCATTATTTAAAAAAAAAGATCTTTTCAATTAAAAATCATATCGACTGAACTTAATTGATGACTATCCATATAGCCTTTAATTTTCACAAAATAAATTACGCTTATAACCAATCAATCTTTAAAATTTAATTCGCATTGCTAGTTCCATATATATATATTGAAATCCGATCATCATTTTAAAAATAGAATCCTACTAATCAATTTCTCACATTAAAATACACACACACACACACACACACACACACAATCAAATTAAAATATACTAAAATATCATTGGCCGCCTGAAAAATATATATATAGTTTTTCAGCAGACGACAAACACATACTGTGTGGCCAATACCTCACAGCGTGAGGGAAGGAGCTTCCACGACAGTGAAGAGCTCCCCCCATGGTTAGGATGAGGAGCCTCCACATGCCGTGGAGAGCCCCCCCCCCCTACAGTTGTGGTGAAGGGACACCACTGTGGGTTGAGAGGCACCATGACTGTGGTGCCCTCTCTCCTCCCCCCCCCCCCCCCCCCCCCAACATTTTCACAATTTTTTTATATAATTTAATTTATTTAAAACACTCCTCTCTATGATTTCAAACAGAAGTATTTTTTTTAATTATTTTTTACTAAAACAAAATTCCAGCAGCAAATAAAAAAATATAGTCCCCTGCCCTGAAATAGGGTATGGAAATTTGCCAACAAATTCAATGGTAAAATATTTAAAATAATACCAAAATTTTAAAGACATTTCACAATCCATTTTTTTCTTCCCAAACAAAAAAATTGAAAAATTTCAAAACCCCATGAACCAATTGTACCCAAAAAGGGAAGGAAAAACTTCTTCCAATTTCACTAAGTTTGATAGAAACCCAGCTATAAGAGCATTCTCAACAACAAATTCTTTCAACTAGACAAAGGAGGAAAACAAACAATCACACAATCTCAGAAAATTTTATAAAGAAGAACAAGCAAAAGAATCAAGCAACCAACCTACAAATGCTTTCCTGGAGGAAATTTGAGGAAGAGTCATCCCCAATCCTTCCAAAAATGCCAGAGTTCACACTAAAACCCCAATAGCCGGCAGAGAGGAAGAATTTCTCCAGCATGAGAAAAAAAAGAATCCCTCTTTTTGAAATTTTTTCCATTTAAAAAGGAATTTCACCCAAAAATATATTTTAGGGCACAATTTTTTATTTTTTTTATCAAAATTGAAAATCTAATTGAATTTTTAAAACATTTACATTTTTCACTTAAAACATTTGCATGACATACTTAAAAATTCTATTATTCTTTTTTAAAACAGAAAAACCATTAAATAATTTAATTACTAAAAAGTAAAAATTAACTTTCTTTCTTTTTTTGAAAAAAAAAACAAAAAAACTCCAAAATATTAATTTCCACTAATAATTCAACAATCACTTTAACTAAACAATTAAGAATAATAGACTAACTAATTAACCACAAAAGTTCTCTTAATTTAATTTATTCTTAATTTCAATTTAATAAGCACGGCACACATTACTTATTATTAACCATACAATATTAATAATTAATTACTCATTAACTAACACGAGAAGGGAATAATTAAATTCACAAAACGCATAACACACAAAATTCAACTTAAACAAAACAAAGACATGACCCACATACCAACGTCGAAATAGCGGCCTACTTTGCAATCTGACAGGGTTGACAAAAGACTGACGATGCTCAAAATCGAGCAAGGCTAGGGGTGACATTTAGGGCCTTAGAGCTATCTCCTCCACTTCCATCGGGTTAATTAGGTACGCTCAAACTTGTGGAGCTAGGTGGAGTCAATATCTTGTACCTGCAATTCCTACATCACTAAACCATGCATACATATATATACACAAACATGATAAACACACCGATGAAAGAGAATCGTGACTTTTCGTGTCTCACTGAAGTGAGTGACGAGAAATCATCTTCTCACACCCCATACACTTCCACCCATACATGATGAAATATACATAGATCAACTCACACTTGAAGTAAATGTGTTAGTCCATCGTTAGTAACACATAATTAAACTTAACATTTTATCATTATAAAATACAATGCATAAGCAGAGTTAACATCTACTCATTCAAAGAAATAGTGCCTCATCAACATCTACTCCTCAATAAGCAATAATTCATAATCATATTCACCAAATCACACTCCAAAGCATCATACTAGAATAACACATCACAATCATAATAAATCAATTGTCCACATAAACCATTGAAAAGTAAACCATGGTCTGTGAGGTCAAAAAAGGGTTTGATTAGGGTAGGGGTACTACATGCATCAAATCAAAAACATAAATCAATTCAAGCAACAATAGATGAACAATCAATCAAGTATGTAATCAATTCGGTCACATGCCTAATCAATAAAGTGATCATCCCTATCTATCATCCATCAATTTGTCTTATACATGGAAGGGTACAATAAAAAATAGACAGATCGATCTTATATGGGGTATTAAATCTTTGGAACCAGATGTCATCCTCATCATCACACAAGCAATCGACATTGACAAATATCAGTATGGTTGTTGACTCAATTGGTCAAGTTAGTCTTATCTTTTATTAATTTGTCTTGGGTCATGTTCTTATGCTACTCAAGGATGTCCATAGTTGAATAGAGGAGATAGGATGGATCATGATCCTTTTTCCTTGTTTTATGTTTGTGGTGTATTTTTATGAAGTTCTAGGGCACATGTATTTTGGGTGTTTGTATTAGCATGTTCATTCGGAAAGCATCCTATGCAAAAATGAAGTTAGGGATCACTATGCTTGTGAATATCACACATACCTCAACCCTTAGTAAAACAACCCTAGAATGGATGGATACACTCCTTGTCTGTAGTATGTTTATTAATTAATGAGAAAACATGTACACCTTGGCCTTTCCTTCCTTGGTGAAAAAACCTCCATTGATACATAATAAGGCTCAATGATCAAATTGTCGTACCAAATAAGACGCACAAGAATTCATGATAGTTTCACTTCCTTATATCAACTATTATATTCATCAATCAATTCTATTCCCTAATCACTCATTTCTTATTGATTCATTCTTCTCACTAACTATTATTCCATTAATGCACATAGTCATTTTGGCATGTTACTTTGGCACACAAAAATAAGTCATTCCTACATCCATCAAGTATTCATCACATATATGGAATCTAGAATATAGATTGCATATCATATAGAAGTGTGATCATATTCATCATAAAAGTAGATACATCCATCATAAAGCATTTAAAGAACATAAAACATCACATAGGTACCATAAACCATCCACCGCATAGTAAATATCATAATATCACACATATAGAATAATGAGACATCATATAAGTTTCATTACCAAAAATGCATATCATATATAGCTCAAAAATTAAAAAATCAAATACAATGTCATCATCTCTATGAAAAATAATAACGTCCATGGGCTCACACAAAAAATACACAAATGTCTATCATTAAGAGGATCAACCGATTCTCTCTCTATCCTAAACATTTGGAGCCCTAACCCATCCCCCAATCGAAGTGCCTACACCAAGATATCTAGAAGGTGGTGGTGGCCTATGTGGTGGTCCCATAACACTCCCATTACTAGTTGTATCCCTCAACCACGTCTGGCTCTATGAGCGGCTCTAAGACCAAAAATACATGTATCTCAGTGCCCTCTAATCTATGGGTACCATACTCTCATATAATTGGTACCAATAAGATACCTCATGCCCTAATTCATACAGATGATCAACCACAATCCTCACACTAAAATCTGACCCATCTATGAAATATCTCTATGAATAGCTTGTTGTGCCTTGACCATGGTATCATCCCAATCAACCCACATATGGTATCTCTCTACAATAAGAGCATATCACTCCTATATCCACTCATCCTGATCTTCCATAAATAATGCCCTATCCTTAGCCTTGTGCCTCTTTGTTGTACCAAGTTGTGTCTATAGCATTACAATCTAACCTTGTAATGTCTGAATCTGAGCCCTAGAAACCCGTAGGTCTAGTATTTGAGTGACATCATTGCCCGCCTATACATCCTGCAACTAAACATTAGGCACCTATATATTTGGCATGGTTGCATCATCCCCACTATGTCTCTCATCTCTATCCACATCATCATCATCCTCTGAATCAAAATTGGAATCATAGTCATTAGAGCTTGAACTAGAATCATTTGAAGAGCTAATCTCCCCAGTCTCCTCCTTAGTATCCCAGATCTTCTCCACATCCATGTCCATCTCCCCTCACCTCCACTTGGTGCAAGATATGGACCAATCACCTATAAATTCTTCCTATCTCCACTCCTCATCTCCTTATACTATCCACCATAGAGCCATAACTAGAGAATCTTGTCCACCACCACCTCCATCATCACCATCTCTACCCTCACAACCTTGACCCTAACCTCTAATTGTGCCTCTCCCCCTCCTCCCTCTCCCTCTACCTCTATCTCCTCTTTTCCTATGCTCTCCACCTTGCCCACCATCTTCACCTTGGCACTATCTCATCCTACAACCTTTAGCCCCAATAATAGGTATTGTTGGATCTATCAATGAAGTTAGCCTCTATGTAGCCCACCACATATCATACTATGGTGTAGTCCTTGCATCTATAAAATTTAATTTTCAATGACCACTAAACTAGACAAAGATTGTTAAACTCTACATAAGTAACCTATGGACAAATACATGGCCCTCACTCTGTAACCTCTCTAGTTGAGCAGGTGAAGTATGTTGTCCCCTATGATACTCACAGCACATCACCAAACTATCTCAAGATCCGATCTGGAAACTGCAAATCTATGATCCTCTAACATCTCACTGTAGACCAATAAAATACCTCTATTGTCTATAATACGGACGATGTTGGTCATCATCATCCCAATTGGGGCAATCTTTGAATGGCCTTCAAGTGAAATGTTGCAATATTTTACTTTGATGTCAGCAATATAGAGGGTGACCCATGTGCCTTTGAACAATTTCATCTAAATATCTATTTACATAAGGTTGGACTACCTCCAACTATATGTCCACCATAGGTCAAAATACTATGATGTGCTCCCAATCCCACACCTTTGAGAGCATGATACCATAGTTGTTCGACTAAGTTCCTAAATATGCCACTGAATGTAACTAATGATATAATATGGTCATTCCACATATACCCCAAGAATAAACTCTGCAACCATGAATCATACCCTCCAAAACCATACCCCACCCAACAAGAAAACCATGCCCTCACCTGTCTTGAGCTAATGTAGTGTCCCTCCTAGGCTTACATTTTGATTCATAATTTGATAGACTTATCTAGACTTATGATGATGGTTATGACTTTATTTCTATGCAGTAGACATTTATGATGATATGGACATGTGTTATAATAATGACTTTTGATGATCTATGTGATGGATGATATGTTATGAATATTTGAAGGATGGATGTACTTATATGTATTCGAGATTCTTATGTGATTTATATGATTGCATGATATATGATGATGATACTAACCCTACTTCATGATGATGATTTTATAAGATGTGTTTATATTGGGTGACTGTCTTTGTGAAAGGGACAATACCTTATCACTCATCGTGAGCATGATAAGGTGTTGTGATTCTCTTTCACTTGCCTACTACTATCATGTTGTATGTATATGTTAATTTATGTTTATCAGTGGATGCGGGATTGCAGGTACTAGACATTGAATCCACCTGGTCTCACGGGTCTGAGTGTGTCCTAATCCCAATGACAGTTGTTGGAGATGAATTGGTTTTTTCTCACCTACTCATGGTCTAATATGTTCACCTTGTCAGTCGTGTTGGGTGTAAGTGTTGTCCAATCTTGAGTCGGTATCTTGTCCTATCTTTGTGTGGTTGGTTATGTGTGTGTGTATGATTTATCATGGATTGGATTAATAATCCTATGGTCGGATAATAATTATTTAATTAATGTTGAGTAATAGTTATTAAAGTTATAATTAATCAATTAATTAATGGATATTTGATTTATTGTTATTGAGTTTATTAATATTTGATTTAATAATTAATTGGTTTTATTTTGGATTTAATTAATTGTTATTTATTTAACTGATTTATTGACTATTTCTTTATTTAATTAATTTTATCCTTTTGATTTTATTTATTGTTGATTGATTTCTTTGAATTTATTTTAGATATAATTGTTAAGTTGATTTTGATTAATTAATAATTATAAAAGTATAAAGCCTATTTCTATTTCTACACTCTTAAAAAGTAATAAAATTATTATTTTGCTTATACTATGCATGGGAGGTGTAAAAATAAAATAAAGTTAATTTTACCCACCCTCCTAATTGATTGGGTGAATTTGGAATAATAGGTAAGAAATAGAATAAAATATTCTTACCTTGGAACTATACAAGATAGGTAAGAAATATTGATTTTTGAATTATTTTGATTGGTTGGAATTTTTGCATAGTTTGTTGTGTATTTTCTATTTATTTGAAATTTCTGGATGGCTGTCAGGGTTACCAGTTGGCAGGATTTTGATTGAAGCTTTGAGATTTTGGCCTGGATCTTGGTTTGTATTTGGATTTTGGAAGCTTGGATTGTCAAAGCTCTTCTTTAGTTTTCATCCTTGGATTTGCGATCTCCAGGTTGGAGTTCTTTCATTTTTAGATTTTTAGAAATTTTGTCTTCTTTGTGTCTTCTCGTGAAATGATTTATTTGTAATTGTTGAATGGATGGGGAAAAGAAATAAATTATAATTTAAATCCTTTGGAATTAAATGAATGAAATGGGGAAATTACAGATTGCTCCTTATGTTTGAGAGAGATTTTAGAGTTGTTTGTATGTGTAGTGAATAATGGGTAAATGTATATATGTATATACTTTTTCTAGGTGTTTGTAGAATGTTTTTATTGTTATTTAATGTTGATTTTGGTATTACACTCCTTGTGAACTCCTGGTTGTATTAAGGGTTGGTTTTCCTATGTCTTGAGTGCTTATGTGACCTTGTAAGAGCTCCTGAAGATCACAAAGAGTGCCCATGTCATGTTTTAGATATTTTTAGTGTTTTTGTTGGAGTATTGGAGTGTTTGGTAATGTTTTGGTTTAGTTATTTTTGCCTATGCAGAGATAGGATTCTCTCCCTTGCTCTTTAGATCCAAAATGCAGTTTTAGCAAAAATGACTATCCACTGAGTTGCAAACTCTTCCCTGTGAGTTGAATTTAATTCATAAACCATGTGTACACCCTTTCTAATTCTTATCCAACCTCCTGGTCATGCCCTTGAGGTCATTTTTGTCTCCTAATTGAACCTGGGCAGTTATCTTACCTTCAAGATCCTTCAAATTTGAGATATGACACACTTTACCTAAAACACCACCAAAACTACCAAAAATGCCACCATACTAACTAGAAATTCCACCCTATCTTTGAGGAATGGTTCTATGCATACCAGGAATGCCATAGTTCATACCCTGAAAGATAACAAACTAACCAAGAGAGCTAACCTATAGATTGAGAAAGCTGGTCTATGTACCCAAAACGCTGACCAATGGACCAAAAATGCTAAGTAATGAACCAAAAACACTATGATATGTACCCAAAATGCCACCCTAAAAACCAGGGACACCACTATGCATACCAAGAGAGCTAAATTGCTCTAGAAGGCCTAGAAAGGTCAATTTTAGTGATGTAAAGTCCTAGTATGGATTGTGTGAGTTCTCAGAGACATGTGAAGTCTATGTTGAGAAATTTTAATTTTTTCATGATGTTTTATGATGTATTTTGTGCTCCAGTAAGTTGGATCATTCCCTACCATTGAGGAGTTTCCTTATGCAGAAGTTGCTCCAGTAAGAAGTTGTTGCCTTGTTTGAGGATTGCTTCTATGGATCCAGTGGGATGTTTTGTACCTCATTGTTGAGGATTTGCAGTAGTTTATGATGGTCTTAGGTTTCATGTTCTTTCTCTGGTACTATGCCTATGAGGCATTGGTGAAGGCCCTATGCTTGTAACAGTTCATATGTATGCTCTATGTGCAGTATGTGGCCAGTGATGTTATGTGTTCTTTAAGGCCTTCTTGTGTACATTCCTTCATGTTTTGTGATGTCATATTATGTGCTACTCTATGGGTTGGCATATTATTAGGGGGAGTAGGCTTCCTTGTGATGAATGGGGTCACGTGAGTTATGTTGCTTGGCACCTAGACCTCCAGGGCACAATGGGAGTTTTCCTCTTTTTAATTCAGTGATAACATGTAATAATTTATTGGGTTTGGGTTTCACCTAATAAGATAATTCTATTTGGTTGGGCCATATGAGATGGCACGTCAATCTCCCTTGTACTCACATAGGTTGAGATAGCTCCACATGTCTATTAAGGGATTGTTTTTACCATTCTTTTGTGAGCCTAGATTGTATGACTATTAGGAGTATGGATTGCTCTTCTTTGTAAAGATAGCATACATGTCTACTATGGGTGCATATTTACCTTCTTTTTGAGGCTAGCATGTAGGAGTGTGACTAGTAAGGATGAACATATTCCCTTCTATATGAGGACAACATGTGATGACACTCCATTCCTACATGTGACCATGTCCATATGCCATGATTTATTGACGCCTCTGGAAGAATCTATTATTGACTTTTAGCCATGTGTCCTCATGTGTTTATTGTTATGTTGAGTTTTTTATGTGCTATGATGAGTACCATGGTCGTTAGGTGTCAACCTAGGTCTTGAGTGAGTGTTGGAACCCCATGTCATCTCCTAGCATGAGGGGTGGTTCTTATTTGGTTCCACATGGCTAAGTGGTTTGATGCCTTCTTCCATTAGCATGTTCTTCATTGGATGTTGCATGCGTAGACTTGGACTTCTATTATCTCTTCATTTGGATGTATATTGGAACATAATATATGTAATTATGATTTTTATCATGTGGTATGTAACTCAAAAGGATGTAATTATAAAGGAAGCCATGTAATCAATATCTTGGATTATGTGTAATGAGACTTGTAGAAGATTGATTTAGAAATGAGATATATAGGATAATATTATTGTAAATGGATATTCATGATGAATGTAATTTCCAGCTAGCAGGAATTAAATAATTGCAATGATTATGTATATCAGAGCCCATGTTGCAAACACTGGGATCTCTGGTTAAGTTTTTTGCTCTTAGTCTTGCATGATGTTCTATAATGCTCTTGAGTTGAGTTGTTCTCGAGATTTGTGATGGAAAATATTGGAATATCTAGGGATCTTGTATGTTTATGCCTTGTGTTTCTCCCTAATTCTTCCTAGAAATCATAATTGTGTGCAAAATGTGTATTCATTTATGATGCATGCTTCTTAGATGAGAGTGATGTCTATACGATTCTATGCAGTCTTACTTGTTTGTAAATTTTAATGCTTACTTGAATATTAGAAGTTGTCCTCCCTATATTAATGATCATGCTATAGGATTGAAGAGAATTGTGTGTGTTCTCTTTGTTGGCATTATGGATGAATTGATTATGTGTTGCATTTATGTTTTGTCATTAATGTCAACACTAGCTATTATGATTGGTTACCGGTAGACGGGTTTTGGTTACTGGTAGAAGATCTAGTGTTACCAACATAAGAGACTATTTGTTGGACACTTCCGACATGTTTGGATTAGTGAAGTATGTTTGATTTCATGTGTTATATGCTCCATGAGCATGTTTTGGTTATTTGGTATTGGCTTGGCAATCGGATGCTATCATACACTCTGGTAAACCCTTACCGACAAAACTTTCATTGAGGAATCATGACAGGATGCATAATTGGTGTTGGTGCAGTTTCTTCATGGATTTCAGGATTCTGAAGATGTTCTTTGATCGTGATTCAAGTTCTTGAAGATATTGATTTGGTGTGGTGGACCCAAAATAAGTGTGGTACCTATCTAGGTTATGGACCGATATCATGCTAATGTGTACTCTACATGTTACTGGGATGTTTCGAGAGGATTTATGGATTTGTTATTGTTGTTTTGGTCTTAAGACGACATGGAATTTCATTGTAATAAGGAATTATGTAATGATCTCCTTTAGGTGGTCAACCTAATTGGTTTAGGCCTTAAGGTTTGTATAAATAAGAGGTAGAAACCCTTTGTAGTGTATCATGATTATTAAAAAGGTCACGGTGAAGGAATGTAATGTGCGAATATTGTAACATCATTTAGGCATAGGAGTTGGTCAATCATTGGTGATCGAATTGGATTCAGAAGAGGATACCTCTGACACTAAGCTTAACCAGGACTGTAATTAGGCATGGTAGATGCTATCTCTGGTAGTTCACTCTATTGGATTGTTGCATCCTCTCTGTAATCAGTGAGACTCATTTTGTAATGAGTAGTACACTCTAGGCAGTGTGCCTTCCTACAAGTGCAGGCCCCTCATTGTAACACATACTTTCGACAGAAGTATCATTTGACTGTGGGTAGGCTTCCCACTGTGGTTTTTCCCTTTCTGCATTTTCCACGTACAAATCATGGTGTTATGTGGTATGATTGCTTTGCATTAATTATCTGGTTAATTGTTAAATTGTATTGTTTACCGATATATGTTCCTACCGGCATCTGTATGTGCTTTACCAGTACTTGATTTGCTTAAGGTTGTATTGTGGATTAAAAGTTATAATCTATTAACAATTGATTCACCCCCCCTCTCATTTGTTCACCAGCTATCCTAACACTCTTAACTAATGTTATGTTTGTAGGATCAACTTGTTGCATTAAGCCTCTTATGAATAGTAAGATGGAGTGTCTTTTATATGCATATAAGAATGATTTGTGTAAATCATGATCTGAAATTGAAGAACTTGTATGCTATACACTTGTATAAGAAAATAGTAGTTGTCTATGCCCTTCTCTTTCGTGTATTCTTCCTTGTAAATGTAAGGGGATTTAACTAGTGAAGTATGAGTACCAAATAGAACTTTTGGGTGTTTTCATATATGTATGATTTTTCATTTGAGAAAAGATTGTTTGAATGAATCATATCTTCTGGTAATGGCTTGAGATTTCTAACTACATTTGTAATATTAGGAGACCTCATATAAGTTGAATTTGCATATCTAAGAAAATGATGTGTATAGTTGCACAGTATGACAAACGTAACATGTCTAGGAATTTTGTATTGCTCATGCATAATTCTTGTGTACATACATTGGTTTATTGGCAAGTGTTTTTCCTTCTCTTCTTTCCATTTGGATAAAAGTATCATAGTTCTTATGAGTTTATTGATAATGAGTAGAAGCATTGGATACTTATTGGTGTAGTATGGTATTGCATTTATTAAAGGAAAAGATTGGATAAATAAGATTGTTTAAAGATTGAGATTTGTGCATTGCAACCATGATGTTTCTTAGAGGAAAAATTAATTAGAAATAATGCATATTGCATGGAAAGTGTAGGAAGTTTTATGAATCAAAGGATAAAAAGATCATGTTGATACTCATATATTGGAACGTAGAAAAGAACAAAAAATAAAAATAAAAATTTGATGCATTGCATGCATAGTATAGGAAAATTTGGGAATCATATCATTATGTCTTTATTTGGTTGGTAAGATAAAAGACTTAGTCTTAAGTAGGTATGGTGTGGATAGTTGAAATGTATGATTTGATCAAATGAATAGACTAAAGACAAGATGATATCTCCTTATCCTATTTAAATTCAAATGTAAGTGTTTTTTTCCTTGAATTCTATCATGATGAATTGATAGTGCATTGTATGAAGTGGTAGTGCAATTTCATATGAATGTGCCTCTTGATCACTAGATATGCTTGATTTGTGAATGATTATAGTTAAGGGATAGTAGGAGATAAGAACCGAGTAAGGCAATATATGTATGTAGATGAATTTGTGTGCATGGTATTAAATGGAAATTAAGTGGGGGTAAGCAAGGTTGTGATATCAAGTTTCATGTTTAATATAGGCAATTGATTGATTAATGTTATGTGTGTTAAAGTATATCATTAAGTGATTAATTGAAGAACCAACATTTTTCTCTACTATAACTTGGTAAAGGTGATCATTCTATAGGTAGATATATTGAATATTAATAATGTGTGAGTGTATGTCTGGTGCTTGTATATCTTCTTGCATATGTATTCATTCATAAATTATAGTTGCACATATTATCTTAAAGGATTTCATTGCAACAATAATGGTAAAATTAACTTGAGAATGTAAATAGATTTATGATTTAAATTTTGGTGTGCACTCTCTAACACATCCAGGGCACTAATCTTGGGTGTTGTGTAGTGACTACTCCCTTTAGAGTGACTAATGTTGGTCGCCTTGTGATAAGGATTTTGGTGAATTGGTTATTTTTATTTGAGTTATTTTCAAGGTGTTGTTAGTTTGATTTTTGGATCTATTTGCTTTAGGATTGGCCACTAAATTCTTCTTTCAATTGTTTTGTTCTTGTGGTGGCAATTGTCACACTTTATTTCTTGGTTGATTTGCTGGTAAAATTTCTCTCTTTTTTTATTTAATGTTGTATTTAATGATTCTCTCCTTTTTGGATTTTCTCCTTGTTGTCTATAGTGGTCATTTTGTATGTTGAGTTGTGGGCCCTCGTCCTATGTCAATGTTGTTCTATCATGTTTATCTCAAACCTCTGATAGTATGTGCAAGGGAGGACACTGCAGAGAAGTGCACTAGCCCTAGAGAACAATTAGATAATAATGACATTAGTAGAATATGAAATATGTTGGTAAGATGTCATGTATTGGAATTTTATAAAGTTCATGAAATATTTAATAGAAGTGCAGCAGAATTTGAAGTATTTGTAATATGTCAAGTTGATAAATGCAAATGAAACTGTTGCTTTCATATCTTCATTGAATGTTTATGTATAGGTATCATGCAAACTGAATGAGTTAGAGTGCCTTGTAATAACTGATTGGATGATATATGTTTAGATTCTTGCATCAGAGTAGCATAGTGGAAGTGTGATAATGATTGAGAAGTTTGAGTATTGCAGATTTTGCTTTCCTTGAGAATTATAGAGTATAGATTTCTGGTAATCACGAGATTCTCCTGATCTTACCCAGTCTTGAAGGAATTTTATTCAACTTTCCTCATATAGGAGTATGACATGTGGCTTCTTAAGGATGTGCCTATGTGTGAAGTAATGTGTAAAATGTATACTTGTCTTCTTAATTGCATTCAACTAGATGCTAAAGAAAGTGTTGCCATGCTTAAATTGTGTGAGTTACGATGATTTTTGCTTATAGATGTTAACTCGGATACAAGAATTACAGTTTTAGTCTTTCAAAGGTTGTTAAATAAAGTTCTCTTGAAGAGATTTCAATGATTTGTCATTCTTATTGTAACCAGTAAGAGTTTCTTTGACTTTTTTAATCCCTTATGTAATGCATTTACTTGGATAATTAAAGTGTAGAAAGAAAACTTTTTTGTAATCATTATATTACTTTGAGCTAGAAGTAGTTTGAATTAAGAAGTTTTGTGTTGATGTGTGTATGTTTACAAATTAATCCTTGGCAACTTCCAAGAGTACGTCAAGCCTAAGGGGTCCTAATCGCAATGGAAGTTGTTGGAGATGACTTGGTTTTCCCTTGTCTACTCATGGTCTAGTATGTTCACCTTGTCAACCACGTCAAGTGTAAGTGTTGTCCAGTCTTGAGTCAGTATCTCGTCCTATCTTTGAGCGGTTGGTTATGTGTATATGTGTATGATTTATCATTGATTGGATTAATTATCCTATTTTTGGATAATGATTATTTAATTAATTAATTAATGTTGAGCAATAGTTATTAAAGTTATAATTAATCAATTAATTAATAGATATTTGATTTATTGTTATCGAATTTATAAATGTTTGATTTAATAATTAATTGGTTTTATTTTGGATTTAATTGATTGTTATTTATTTAGCTGATTTATTGACTATTGCTTTATTTAATTAATTTTATCTTTTTTATTTTATTTATTTTTGATTGATTTTGTTGGCATTGCATGAATATTGCATTGATGAAGTATAGTGTTGTCATTGATGTCAATAGAAACCGGTAATGATGCAACAATGCAACCGCTAGTAAAGTAGTGATGGAAACCGGTATTGGTATTTCAAGCAAAGTGATCAACCGGTAACCCTAACCAGTTGATATGTAGAACCCTAACCGATTGGAGCTTGGTGAATTGGTTGTGATGATCTATGACCGAATGATCATCGGAGATGAAGGTGCCACGTAAGCATGATGCATGTGATGCATTTCAAAGTGGTTTTGGTGTGTGAAGACAATCATTTATCTTGGGAATGAGCAAATGCATAGAATGAAGTGGAAAATGTGTGATGAGCTATAAGATCCAATGTGCAGTGATCCAAAAGCAGTTGATGTTGTCTAAAACAATGTGTAGTTGATTGCTATGTAATCCAATGGTTATGATTGAATTGATATGTTTGTAATCTTTATGAGATTTGTAGGTTTTGTGATGTGTTACTAACCTATTATATTTTCTTTTAAGGTCGATGATTTGTTTTTAATTGTGTTGGCAATTCGGTTAAGTTTAGCAAGTTGTTTTTAAGTTGGGATTAAGTTTGGTGAAATTTTAGTTTATTTTCTATCTGCTGATTCACCCCCCCTCTCAGTAGTTGACCGGATCCTTATTGTTTCATCATATTATCAATTGGTATCAGAGCATTTCAGGTCCTCTTGTGTTTAAGTCTAATAGCTCGAGGAAAATATCTAGGAGAACATGATGAAGAAACAAGGTCTAAAGCTCAATAGGGAAAGCTACAAAATCTGGAGTGATAGGATGGAGATCTATATCAAGAGCTTAGGAAGTCAATATTGGGAACATGTTGTTACTAAATATAACTTACCTAGTGGGATTTTGTCGAATGATCAAAAGAAGGAGCAACAAAAGAAAAATCAAGCATTGGAGGCCATTATAAGTTCCTTGTTTGATTCAGAGTATGTTGATGTCCATGGATTGGAGACTGCTACAAAGTGTGGAAGAAACTGGAAGATATCTATAGTGGTAATGAGCATGTTAAGATTGCCAAAGAGGAGAGTCTGAGAGGTAAATTTTATGATATGTGGATGGTTGAAGGAGAAAACATTCAACAGTATGGTCAAAGGATCAAGGAGATAGTCGGAGAGACCAAAAGTGTTGGAGGTATAGTGGAGGATACCATAGTGGTTAGAAAGGTGTTGAGAACCCTTCTACCGGTCTACGCTATCTGAGTTGCAGCCATTTAGGAACTCAATTCTATTGATAAAACAAAGGTAACTCTTGACTCCATCATTGGTAAATTAACTACATTTGAATTAAATGGTTTTGATGGAAGTGTTCAGATATCAGAATCTGCATTTAGAGCCTCAGTTTCAACTCCATTGATAAGGAAAAGCAAAGAAGTGAGCTATAGTCATGAGTCTAGATCCAACAAAGAGGTAGATGATGAAGATAGTCTGATTGATATTGAAGCATTGTTGACCAAGCGGTTACCCAGAGGTACTGGTAATTATAGAGGTAAATTACCTTTGAAGTGTTTTGCATGTAACCGGATTGGACATATTGTTGCTAATTGTCCTAATGGAGATAATGAGAAAAAATGTGAGAAGTATAAGAAGTATAAAGGAAAAGGTAAAAGAGATTATCTCATTCCAGTAGATGGAGTAATTACAGATGAGGAATCTAAGGAAGATGCAAATTAGGACATTGTCTTTGTTTCTATTAAAGAAGAGACATCATATCAGAAGGCATTAGTCTCTCGCATGGATAGTTTTGATGATTGGATTATAGATAGTGGTTGTTTACACCACATGACCGGTGATCGGAGTAAGTTCCTTACTTTGAGAGAGTTTAATGGAGGTGTTGTGAGATTTGGGAATGACTCACCCTGCATGGTGAAAGGAAAAGGTTCCATCTCTTTGAATGGAAAAAGCAATGCAGATGATGTCTACTAGGTTGAAGGACTGAAACACAATCTTTTGAGTGTTGCTCAACTCAATGATAAAGTTTACCCACTGGAATTCAAGAATGGTGTCTGCAAGATTTATGGAAGCAAAGGTGAACTGATTGTAACCGTCAAACAGACCAAAGGTAACTTGCTTCATTTAAGTTCTAAAGTGAACAATTGTTTAATTGCAAAAGTAGAAGATAGTTGGCTTTGGCATCAAAGATTTTGTCATGTAAATTTTGATAACATTGTAAAAGCCAGTAAATCCAAATCAGTAAGAGGTTTGCCACAGTTGGACAAACTGGTGAATGCTTTGTGCAAGGAATGTCAGTTAGTGAAGATGATATCCTCAACCTTCAAGACCAAATCTTTCTCAGTAGAACATTTGCTAGATTTGGTTCATACAGTCCTATGTGGACCAATGAGGACTAGGAGTATTAAAGGTGATCATGATTTCATGATTTTTACTAATGATTTCTCAAAGATAAAGTGCTTAAGAACTGATCAAGGTGGTGAATTTACTTCAGAGTAATTCACTAGATACTGTGAAGATAATGGAATTAAGAGGGATCTTTCTGCACCTAGGACACCACAATAGAATGGTATCATAGAAAGGAACAACCAATCATTTGTTGAAGCTTCTAGGAATATACTAATTGAAGGAGGTGTAGCTAAGAAATTCTGGAGAGAAGCTATCAACACAAATGTTTACACAATGAACCGAATACTGGTTGAAAGAGGTAAGGATAAAACTCCCTATGAGTACTAGTATGGTAGATCACCTAATGTCAGTTACTTTTAGATTTTTGGTAGCAGATGTTTTATCAAGAGAGGTAATTATGTTGGTAAGTTTGATGCCAAGAGTGATGAAGGCATATTTCTTGGTTACTCCACCAAGAGAAAATCTTACAAGTGTTACGACAATGAACCAAGAAGATCAATGAAAGTGTTAATGTTCGAGTTGATGAGTTTCTTGAGAAATCAAGAGAAACCAATGAGGAGAAGGAAGAAGAAGAACCTTACACACTATTTTTGGAACCGAAACCGGTGAAGCTAGAAGTTGGAGAACAAAACAGAGAAGCCCCAGTTCAACCAAAACGGGGAGGTCCAACAGAATAAGAAGAAAGTGAAGAAGAAGAAGAATCTGGAAATATAGATCATGTCATTCCAAGGTATGTTAGACTCAATCATATCCCCGATCAGATTATTGGAGACATGAATGCAGGTGTGATAACAAGAACAAGGCTTAGAGAGAACTCTTTTATGGTTTCCACCATTGAACCAAGAACTGCAAAAGAAGAATTTCCAAATGAAGACTGGATCAAGGCTATGGAAGAAGAACTTGACCAGATAGAGAAGAACAACACTTGTTCATTGGTACCCAGACTTGAGAACAAGAATGTAATAGGTACAAAATGGGTATTTAGGAATAAATTGAATGAAGATAGAGTAGTGGTAAAAAATAAAGCCAGACTGGTATGCAAAGGATATGCACAAGAAGAAGGTGAAGACTATGGTGAGACATTTGCACCAGTTGCAAGATTGGAAGGAGTAAGGACTCTACTTGCATTTCCAGCATACAAAGGATTCAAAGTATATCAGATGGATGTGAAGTCAACATTCGTAAATAGAATATTGGAAGAGGAAGTCTACATTGAACACTCAGATGGTTATGCTTTAAGTGTAGAAAAGGAGATGGTGGTCAAATTACATAAGGCATTATATGGACTGAAGCAAGAACCTAGAGCATGGTATGAGATATTTCACTCTCACTTGGTAAAGATAGGTTTTCAGAGAACTAGTGAAGACAATAACATGTATCTCAAGTCAGAAGGAGATAAAATACTGGTAAGTGAGGTATTTGTTGATGATATCATTTTTGGAGGAAATGATGATACGTGTCATGACTTTGCCAATGAAATAAAAAATGAGTTTGAGATGTCACTGGTAGGTGAGATAAAAAAAAATTATAAGTCTGCAAATCCAACAGATGAAGGATGGTATTTTCATCACACAGTCCAAATATGTGAAAGAAGTATTGAAGACTTTTGGAATGGGAGATTGTAAACCAGTTGCAACACCAATGGTTACAAACTGTAAATTGTCTAAAGAGGATGATTCTGCATCAGTGGGTGAAAAAGAGTACAGGTCAATGATAGGTAAACTAAATTATATTGTCCATAATAGACCAGACATTTCTCATGCAGTAGGATTGGTTGCCAGATTTCAGAAAATCCCGAAGGAGACACACATGGTAGCGACCAAAAGAACTTTTAGATATCTAAAAGGCACAATTGATTATGGATTATGGTATCCATATGTACGAGACTTTGATTTAAAATTCTATACAGATGCAAACTGGGAAGACAATATTGATGACAGGAAGAGTACAATCGGAGGAGCATTCTTTCTTGGAGGAAGACTAGTGTCTTGGAGCAGCAAGAAAAAAAGTTGTATCTCACAATCAACAGCAGAAGCTCAATATGTCACATCATATATGAATTGTACCCAACCAATCTGGATGAAACACATTTTGGAAGGTTTCAAGTTGAAGATATCAGAACTAGTAAGGATTTTATGTGATAACATCAGTGCGATAAACATTTCTAAGAACCCAATGTTGCATGCTAGGACAAAGCATATTGAATTGAAGTATCCTTTCTTGAGAGAGAAAGTGCAAAGTAAAGATGTGTCACTGGAGCATGTATCTACTAAAGAATAGCTAGCGGATATCTTTACTAAACCTCTACCTAAAGCTACTTTTGAGTATCTTATAGGTAAGCTAGGGGTTATACCCCTACATGAAGTCAATTAAGCAGATGTGGAAGACATCAGTCCTAGAGCTTATTGAAAATCTTGAAGTAGGATTGGTGTAGAGTGGAGCTACTCCATAGGGGGAGCAACTAGTTGTAGATCGGTGAAGCATGGAATGGTTAACCTTCACTTTAGCATTGTTGTCAAAGGGAGAGAAGAATTGTATATGATTGATAGCCAGTTACCAGCTAAAGACATGGAGATACAATTGAAGAAGAGTACATGGAAAAATGTAAACCAGGATTCCTATACCTGTGTATGTTCATTACTCTCGATCATCACAATCAAAGGGTATTGATATTTGTATTGTCATCAACGCCAAAGGGGGGGATTGTTGGCATTGCATGAAGATTACATTGGTGAAGTATAGTGTTATCATTGATGTCAATAGAAACCGGTAATGGAGTTGTATTGCAACTGGTAATGATGCAAAAATGCAACTGGTAAAAAATTAGTGATGGAAACCGGTATTGGTATTTCAAGTAGAGTGATCAACCGGAAACCCTAACCAGTTGATATGCATAACCCTAACCAATGGAGCTTGGTGAATTGGTTGTGATGATCTATGACCGAATGACGATCAGAGATGAATATGCCATGTAAGCATGATGCATGTGAAGATAACTATTTATCTTGGGAATGAGAAAATGCATACCATGAAGTGGAAAACATGTGATGAGCTACAGGACCCAATGTGCAGTAATCCAGAAGTGGTTGATGTTGTCTAGAACAACGTGTAGTTGATTGCTATGTAATCCAACGGTTATGATTGAACTGATATGTTTGTAATCTCTATGACATTTGTAGGTTTTGTAATGTGTTTCTGACCTATTGTATTTTATTTTAAGGTCAATGAGTTGTTTGTAGTTGTGCTGGCAATTCGGTTAAGTTTAGCAAGTTGTTTTTGAGTTGGGATTAAGTTTGGTGAAAGTTTAGTTTGTTTTCTATCTACTGATTCATCTCCCCTCTCAGTAGTTGACCAGATCCTTATTGTTTCATCATATTATCATATTTATTTGAATTTATTTTAGAGTTGTTAAGTTGATTTTGATTAATTAATAATTACAAAAGTATAAAGCCTATTTCTATTTCTACACTCTTATAAAGTAATAAAATTTTATTTTTCTTTTACTATGCATGGGAGGTGTAAAAATAAAATAAAGTTAATTTTACCTACCCTCCCAATTGATTGGGTGAATTTGGAATAATAGGTAAGAAATATAATAAAATATTCTTACCTTGGAACTATACAAGATAGGTAAGTGTAGTGTCATAAAATTGTGACCCCTGTAATTTTAACCACCTCGCCTCGGCGACGACACCTCTTTCCCTAACCAAGACCTATTTGTGCATTTATAACCCTTCCCTCTTCCTTCTTCATGTCTTGTGTCTTCTTTAGACCCTGTTTGGGCCCCAGAATAAGGCAGGACAGGGGCATGGCGCCCCTGTCCCCACCTCCTAGGGTGACCTTATGTTAGGTCTGCCCGATCTCCTATGCATCTTTTGTCTTTAGGGTTTGCAATTCCTCTTTGTCAGCCTTTGGTGGTTGAAAATTAATCCCCGAGGAATGTATAAAAGGGAATTCAATACCCTCATTCATGGATGGATTGACAACGAAAAGAGAGATAGAGAGCATAAAGAGAAGATACAAGATTTCAAGGTCATCATCAAGCATTCAAGAATTCAAGTCTTCTTCATTCATCCATTGGGGAAACATTACAAAATTCACTTTCAAGCATGTGTGTGTGTTAGGGTTTTGTCATGTTACATGCCATTTCATACAACATTTGTGATTACATTCAAGAAGCAAAGCAATCATCATCAACAACAAGTTGTAGATCTACAAGGTATACATCTCCATTGTTTACATTCAAGCATTTGCAATTACTTTCTTTCTAGGTTGATTCCTCAACGGGGGTTTGACTGAGGCAAACCCCTATCCACAACCCCATTTTCTTCTCTTCTTGTGTGTAGGTTGTAGGTGTGCAGCTGTAATTGTAGGTTTGGGCTTCATTTGCAGAGATGGAAGAACCCTTTTCATTTTGTGGATTTTGTGGCGAACCATGTACATTCTCGCCATGATCCTGACGACTTTTCTCCAAATTTGCAAGGCAGATCCGCATCAGTCTAATTAGCTCAGATTCAAAGTTACAATGCAATCCCAAATTGGTAACTCTTCATTTCACTCATTTCCTCTCTTTTCCACATAATCAACAAGTCAACTTTCTTATTTACAAAAGAGGGTAAATCCTACTTCAACCACTTGCAATCCACTCAGAATTCACATCCTTGTTTCCCTTGGATTTGGATCTAGTGAATTCAACCCCTCTTTTGAATGTAAAGTTCCTCCCAAGTAAAAATCATCTTAGTGGCTTCCTTTCTTTCTCCTGGGTGGGGAGTCACTAGGATCCAATTTTCCACTTAACATTTTGGTGAACCCGACGTCTATTATAATTTCTCATTCTTAGATCTGATTCATTACAATTTGAATTTCAAATTTTCATTTTCAAGTTTGATCTATTTGCAAATTTTAGAGGATTAATTGCATTAAAACCCTAATTTTTCATTTTGAGAAAATTAAGCTTGTGAAGTGTAAAATTTGCATTGCTTGTTTCAAATCTGATTTCTATTTCAAAATTGTAATTCAAATCTGTCCCTTTATTCTGAAAATTCAGTGGTTACATCATAAAACCCTAATTTTTAAGATTCTTCTATTTTCGACCTTTGGCTGCAATTTTGACCGATCTAGACATCTCCAAATCAGTTGTTTTTTTGGATTCCGCATTAAAATCATAATCTCTATCATCCCTAAAAATTTCAAAAAAAGTTCGTTGGACTGTGTGCGTTCTTGCCATAGTCCTCAACTTTTTTTCCAAAATTTCGGGAGATGAAATTGACTGTATTTTTTTGCTCAGATCCAAAAAATCAGAATACTTTATCAATTTTACCACTCTCTAAGGTCAAACACAAAGTCAAATTTCATAAAATTCAAATTAACTTAATTTTCATCAAAAGGTCCTAATTTTAGATCTGCTTTTCCAACAAATTCAGATTTCACTTAAAAGACCTTTAAATGACAATTAATAAATTGGATTTACTTGCTCTTTCACATGTGATTACATTAATTTTTGCATATATTTATCATGTGTCGGATAAGAGTTTCTTCCATTTCCTCTTTCTTCTCTTTCTTCATAGCACTTGGCCATATTGTGTTGTTAGGATTTCCAAATTATTAGATCTCAAAGCTTTCATGTATCATTTATGTTGCATTATGGTGATGTTGTTAACAAAATTCATTTCCTATGTTAACCATCTTAAATATTTTGTAGTTCCTAACCCTTGTACCTCTCCTAGGGTATCTTGTGTGAAAGAAATGAGATCTAATGTTTTACCCAATGATCTTTCTACAAGAGAGCAAGCATTGGAAGTAATATGGATCCATCTTCTTCTCATACACACACCCTTGAGCAAGGGGGGCAACATGAAAACATCAACATTCTTACATCTTAAGATCCACCTTATTCTTCTAAGACCTATCTTCAACATCAAAGTCTATGTAGAGAGGATGATGTCATGCATTTTATTCATGACCCTTCTCCTCACATAGAAATCACTAAAAATGAGCTTTTAAATGATGAAGATGTTCTTCCCCAATCTTCCAAAAAGGATAAGCTTGATAAAGGCAAAGAGATTCTCATCCCACATGATACTCCTCCTTCATCTACACATCATTTTCTGTCTCCTTACACATTAGATTTCAAAAAAAATCATGATATTATTCCTCCATGTAGTCAATTGTAATATTCTTATAGTCGTGGATTTCATATAATTACAAAACAAGGTTTTAAAGGACAGGGAATTGGGAAAGTTGATCATGGAATTTGTGTCCCTATAAACCCTCCTACACAAACTACTACAAGAGGCCTAAGAAGTAGTACCCCTCTTTCTATGGACGAATTCCTTATAATTCAAAACTTTCAAGAGAGCCCGCAAGAATGCTTCTTCTTCAAAGCATCCTTTTTGTTCATTTCATCAAACCCATGACCATAATGCTTATGATTGCCCTGATTTTCAAAAATCTATTCAAGATGGCATAGAAAGTGGCAAAATTAGAGTTGTGGATAATTAAACTTCTTCTCCTAACAAACCCTCTTCTTCATGGGAAGATGATGTTTACCATCCTGACAGATTAGCTGCAAGAATCTATTGGAGGTTGAAATATGACAAGAACATTTCCTTTCCTCCTCAAAATAAAAACAAAAATCTTAAGCAAGTGAAAGGTATTGAATATTGTATTTTTCATGATTTATATTCACATTCTATTGGAAAATGTTATGCATTTAAGAAATTTGTTCAATTACATATGATCTTGCACACATTTTTCTCACAGAAGATCTAGTTGTCTTTCTTGGTACAAATATCGTGCCTTAGCACTTCTTTTCCCTTCATGTTGCTCTTCACCCTATGGCATAATTATCTCATTTAATGGGGGATCTTTATCATAAGTGGTGGTAGTATTTCACTTTAACATACTTTGGGGGAGCAACATGAAGTCTATTTCTCTTCTCCTTTCTATACATTTATCTCTATCTTTGTGCCTTACTCATTATTAGATCTCTTTTCTTGAATATGGTTATTCTTATGTGAGCATATCATTTTTCTTTAGTTGGAGAGGATCATCTTTAATGAGTACTGTACTTCTTCTCCTTCCTTCATTCTCTTGTAAATCTTACCTCTTCTATGGTTTTGATTATTCGCAAGTATGATATTCCCCTTAGAAGGGAATGATCTCTTGAGAAGCATGTATCCTTTCCTTGAGAGGATTTTGTTCCACTTGGATGGCATGTCTTTTGACACTAATCACCATCAGAGAATGTGTAATATTTCTCCTTGTTCTCCTCACTTGGGGGTCAAGGATTTTTTCTCCTTTCTCTTGCATCATTATTTCCTTTAGAGGTTGCATTTTTCATATGTGATTATCATTTCTTACAATGGTATTTTGTTATGACTAATCCCCCTTGGGGAATATATTATGTTTTTTTCTCTCTTCTTTTTGAAGATTACCACTTCTTGAGACATGTATTTTACATTTACTAATGTATTTTCTTGCATGTGTTCATGTAAGTTCATTTCACATTTTCTTATGTTTAACCTCTCTCTAGTAGATTGTGTAAGCTCTTCTTATTGTCCCTTAACTTGGGGGGCAATGATCCTTCTCTCTCTCTTTCTCTAGGGATCCACCTTTTCCTATTTAGTGGATGGTGTGAGTTCTATTACTTGATGTCATTCCTTGTGTAGAATCATTGGTTATTGGCTTAAGGAATAAAACCTCTTTTACACTTGGTAATGTACATCTATGATAAATCCAACCATCCCTCTTGGGGCTAAACATGAGTCATCCCTCATCAAGAATCCCTTTTCACCTAGAAATAGGAGGCAGGATTGCTTTTTTGTTCTTTCCTTTTCTTGTTCTGGAAGATGTTATATTTTTCTAAGAAACCACCTCTTGGGGGTAGATGTATTTTTAAACAAAGATCTCTTCTCCTCCAAGGATCACCTTTACACTTACAACAAGATATCTCTTTTCAACTATCTTATCCTTTCTTGAAGATTATTCCCTCTCTTGCTAGAATTTATGACATTGTTGCATGGCAAATATATTCTTTGTGATGAAGGTACGTATCCTAGTTCTTCTTTCCTTAAGATATCAACATCAACCTATGTTGAAATCTTAAGGGGGGGGGGGGGTGGGGGGGGGTCACCCACACTGCTCTTTTGTACTATACTTCTCTCATGCATTGAATAGTGGTACATTCTCGGAACTAGGGGGAAACCTCTTAGAGCAAGATGTCGTCACTTTTTGTATAGTGGGTCATTCTCAGAAACAAAGCGTGATGTCTTCACTTATTCTTGTCTTGTACAGTGAGACATTCTTGGAACTAGAGGGAAACCTCTTAGATAAATATGTCGTCACTTTTCTCTTTTACAGTGAGACATTCTGGGAACCAAAGGGAAACCTCTTAGAGAAATATGTCGTCACTTTTCTCTTGTACAGTGGGTCATTCTTAGAACTAGATCACGGTCTCTTAGAGCGAGATGACGCCACTTTTCTCTTATGCAGGATGATTATTCTCGGAACCAGAGCATGGTCTCTTAGAACAAGATATCAAACCTTTCTTGACACTTGTACTATACATTCTATATAGGTTGTAGCGTACTCAAGCATAGACTCCTATGAGGCGCTTCGAACCTCACATGCACACACAAGCATGAGGTTGAGTGGAACTAACGGAGTTATCACTCTCTCTCTTTATATGGATCACCTAGGCAAGCTCTAGGGGTGAGATTTTCCATGTTCTTCTCTCCATGGATCACCTATTTTTAGGGGTGAGACATCCATGGTTTCTTTCTTCTTCTATTTTCTTCTCATGGATCACCAAAGTGTGTATTCATGTTCTCTCTCTTCTTCCTCTCATGAACTCATAGTTTTACTATTGATAGTTCATGGATGATGTCACCTTTTCTCTTTTATGTGGTTGCTTGTGTTTATGTGATGGCATTGGTCTTTGTGTCATGATTAGTTGTTGAGACATCTAAGCTCGAGATCTCTTTGGCTAGTTAGTTTGTCATCTTGTGTCTTGTTATTGTCATGTGTCTTTTTGCGCTTTGTCTTTTTTGTGTGTGTCTTGTGACTTTTTGTTTTGTGTTGTCTTGCATATGTTGTCGTGAGTTGAGACCATAAGATTGGGGAATTTTTGCTCCTCAATATTAGTGATGTCTTATACTCCTTGTGGTTTTTCTCTAAATATCTCATCTTCATCTCTCTTTTCTTCTACTTTACCGACAGTAGTGCCATAAACCATACTCCCCCTAAAGTGGGGGCTAAAAGTAGTGTCATGAAATTGTGACCTTTGTAATTTTAACCACATTTGGGGTCCTCACCTTGGCAATGGCATCTCTTTCCCTAACCGAGACCTATTTCTGCATTTCTAACCCTTCCCTCTTTCTCCTTCATGTCTTTTGTCTTCTTTAGACCCTCTACAAGCCCCAAAATAGGCCAGGACAGGGGCGTGGCACCCCTGTCCCCACCTCCTAGGGTGGCCCTATGTTAGGTCTGCTCAGTCTCATATGCATCTTTTTTCCTCAGGGTTTGCAATTCCCCTTTATCGACCTTCGGTGGTTGAAAATCAATCCTTGAGGAATGTATAAAAGGGAATTCAATACCCTCATTCATGGACAGATGGACAATGAAAAGATAGATAGAGAGCATAAGGAGAAGATCAAGGTCATCATCAAGAATTCAAGCATTCAAGTCTTCTTCATTCATCCATTGGAGCAACATTACAGCATTCACTTGCAAGCATGTGTGTGTGTGTTAGGGTTTTGTCATGTTACATGCCATTTCATACAACATTTACGATTAAATTCAAGAAGAAAAGAAATCATCATCAAGAAGTTGCAGATCTACAAGGTATACATCTCCATTGTTTACATTCAAGAATTTGCAATTACTTTCTTTCTAGGTTGATTCTTCAACCAGGGTTTGACTGAGGCAAACCCCTATCCACAACCCCCTTTTCATCTCTTCCTGTGTGTAGGTTATAGGTGCGCAATTGTAATTGCAGGTTCGGGCTTCATTTGCACAGATGAAAAAACCCTTTTCATTTCATGGATTTTGTGGTAGACCATGTACATTCCCGCCATGGTCCCAAAGGCTTTTCTCCAAATTTGCAGGGCAGATCCACATCAGTCTAATTAGCTCAGATCCAAAGTTATAGCGTGATCCCGAATCGGTAGCTCTTCATTTCACTCATTTCCTCTCTCTTTTCCACATAATCAACAAGTCAACTTTCTCACTTACAAAAGAGGGTAAATCCTATTTCAACCACTTGCAATCCACTTAGAATTCACATCCTTGTTTCCCTCGGATTTGGATCTAGTGGATTGAACCCCTCTTTTGAATGTAAAGTTCCAATTTTGATTTTTGGGTTATTTTGATTGGTTGGGATTTTTGCATTGTTTGTTGTGTATTTTCTATTTATCTGAAGTTTTTGGATGGCTATTGAGATTACCAGTCAGCATGATTTTGATTGAAGCTTTGAGATTTTGGTTTGGATCTTGGCTTGTATTTGGATTTTGGAAGCTTGGATTGTGGAAGCTCATCTTCAATTTTCATCCTTGGATTTGCGATCTCCGGGTTGGAGTTCTTTCATTTTTTAGATTTTCAGAAATTATGTCTTCTGTGTGTCTTCCCATGAAATGATTTATTTTTTATTGTTGAATGGATGGGGAAAAGAAAGACATTATAGTTTAAATCATTTGGAATTAAATGAATGAAATGGAGAAATTCAAGATTGCTCCTTATGTTTGATTGAGATCCTTGATTTTTTTGTCTATGTAGTGAATAGAGGGTAAATGTATATATGTATATACTTTTTCTGAGTGTTTGTAGAATGTTTTTATTCTTATTTAATGTTGATTTTGGTATTATACTCCTTGTGAACTTCTGGTTGTATTAAGGATTGTTTTTCCTATGTCTTGAGTGCTTCTGTGACCTTGTAAGAGCTCCTGAAGATCACAGAGAGTGTCCATGTCATGTTTCATATATTTGTAGTCTTTTTGTTGGAGTATTGGAGTGTTTGGTAATGGTTTTGTTCATCTCTTTTGGCCTATGCAGAGATAGGATTCTCTCCCTTACTCTTTAGATCCAAAATGCAATTTTAGCCAAAATGCCTATCCACTGAGTTGCAAACTCTTCCTTGTGAGTTGAATTTAATGTGTAAACCATGTGTACACCCTTTATAATTTTTATCCAGCCTCCTAGTCATGCCCTTGAGGTCATTTTTGTCTCCTGAGTCAACCTGGGTAGTTATCTTACCTTCAGGATCCTTCAAACTTGAGATATGGCACACTTTACCAAAAATGTCACCAAAACTACTAGAAATGCCACCATACTAACAATAAATACCACCCTATATACCAGGAATAGTACTATTCATACCGGGAATGCCATAGTTCATACCCTAAGAGCTGACAAACTGACCAACAGAGCTAACCTACAGATTGAGAAAGTTGACCTATGTACCCAAAATGCTTACCAATGGACAAAAAATGGTATGCAATGAACCAAAAACACTATGCTATGTACTCAAAACACCACCCTACAAACCAATAATGCCATTGTGCATACCAAGAGAGCTAAAGTGCTCCAAAAGGCCCATAAAGGTCAATTTTAGTGTTATAAAGTCCTAGTATGGATTGTGGGAGTTCCCAGAGGCATATGAAGTCTGTGTTGAGAAATTTTAATTGTTTCATCATGTTCTATGATGTTTCATCATGTATTTTGTGCTCTCATAAGTGGGATCATGCCCTACCATTGAGGAGTTTCCTTATGCAGAAGTTGCTCCAGCAAGAGGTTGTTCCCTTGTTGTTTAAGGATTGCTTCTATGGCTCTAGTGGGATGTTTTGTACCTCAATGTTGAGGATTTTCAATAGTTTATGATATTCTTATGTTTCATGTTCTTTCTTTGGTACTATGCCTATGAGGCATTGGTGAAGGTCCTATGCTTGGAACGGTTCTTATGTATGCTCTATGTGCAATATGTGGTCAGTGATGTTATGTGTTCTTGCAATCCTTCTTATGCGCATTCCTTCATGTGTTGTGATGTAATTTTATGTGTTACCCTATGGATTTTCATATTATTATGGGGAGTGGGCTTCCTTGTGATGACTGGGGTCACGCAAGTTAGGTTGCTTGGCACCTAGACTCCCAGGGCACAATGGGATTTTTCCTCTTTGTAATTCAGTGATAACATGTAATTAATTGATTGGGTTTGGGTTTCACCTAATAAAATAAATCTATTTGGTTGGGCCATATGAGATGGCACATCAATCTCCCTTGTACTCACATAGGTTGAGATGGCTCCACATGTCTATTAAGGGATTGTTTTCACCCTTCTTTTGTGAGGGTAGCTTGTATGACTATTAGGAGTATGGATTTTTCTTCTTTATGAGGATAGCATTCATGTCTACTATGGGTTCATATTTACCTTCTTCGTGAGGCTTGTACGTAGGAGTGTGACTATTAAGGATGGCCATGTTCCTTTCTATACAAGGACAACATGTGATGACACTCCATTCCTACATGTGACCATGTCTATATGCCATGATTTATTGTACGCCTCTGGAAGAGTCTATTGTTGACTTTTAGCATCGTCTTGTCATGTGATTATTTTTATGTTGAGTTCATTATGTGATATGATGAGTCCCATGGTCATTAGGTGTCAACCTAGGTCTTGAGTGAGTGTTGGAACCCCATGTCATCTCCTAGCACGAGAGGCGGTTCCTATTTGGTCCAAATCATCGGGTGGTTTGATGCCTTCTTCCATTGGGATGTTCTTCATTGGATGTTGTGTGCATAGACTTGTATTTATATTATCTCTTCATGTGGATGTTTATTAGAACATAATCTATATAATTATGATTGTTATCATGTGGTATGTAACTCAAAAGGATGTAAATGTAAAGGAAGCCATGTAATCAATATCTTGGATTATGTGTAATGATACTTGTATAAGATTGACTTAGAAATGAGATATATAGGATACAATTATCATAAATGGATATTCATGATGAATGTAAGTTCCAGCTAGTAGGAATTAAATGATTGTAATGATTGTGTATATCATGTGGATGGTAGTGAATATTTAATAATGATCATGTATTCCTTGATTTGAAGAATGTTAATCCTTAGTGTTAGATACTCTTGGGATATGCAAATGAATGAGTAGTTGTAGATTTGTATGGATTCAATTATTCTCTATTACATGTTTGAGTTAAGGAGATGATTTCTATCCATTAGGGTTAAAATTGTATCATGTTGATTTGCTAAATGTGGATACAAAATATGTACTCTTGTGATTTGTAATATTTTTTTATATGATGTTGGAAGATAATGACCTCGGAATGTATTAAGATAGTGTTATGCCATATGATATTTATTGTGGAAGTGTTCATTAGCAGTGGGTTTGAGTTATATTATTTATGTGTTAAGAAGGGTTATCACTTGTTGTTATGATTTGTGTATGAGCATGTGGTTAGTAATCTTTATGTGATGATATGTACTTTTAAGAGATGATATAGTTTCACTTATAGAGCTAGATATGTGGTTTCATTGAAAGTTAGATGAATCTTGTTAGAATGTGAATGAGAAGAATTGTTAGTGTCATAAATGATCTTAGAGATTGAAGTAGAATGAAAATTATAATAGTGTGTTGTTGACATTTCATATGGTATGTGTTGAGAGATTCTATTATGTATGGATTGGATGGAAATGATATAGGTGTCTTAGGTGGCATCATGCACCTAGAATAATTAAGCATTGATGTTATACTTCATGTACTTGTGCATGTTAGTAATCCTATTGTTAGGCATTGTGAATCTTAGATTATGATCTAGTACTATCTTATGAAGGGATATACGTTTAGATTCATAATGAATAGAATAGATGTGTAATGATGGGGATTTTGAACGTTTGAATTGGTGCTCTAAAATGGACTTAGTTTATAGGATGTTACTCTTAAAAGTAGTGGCATTGAGATACCCTAGGGGAAAGAATGATATGATGTGTTATTCCACTTGCATAGTTGTGTTATGATGTTCTATGCTTTGTTGTAATTAGCAAAATATGTAATTTGTAATGATGCACTTTAGTAGATGATGTATTTTATATGCATTAGATGGATGTTATAAATGTATGTGTTGTTTAGTATATGAGCTTAAAAAAAAAAATCTCAATTTGTAGTTAGATTAGTTGTATTTCTCTAGGGTATTTTGGTAGGCATTACATCTGGTATCATAGCCCATGTTGCAAACACAGGGATCTCTGGTTAAGGTTGTTGCTTTTAGTCTTGCGTGATGTACTATAATATTCTCTTGAGTTGATTTGTTCTCGAGATTTGTGATGGAAAATGTTATTGGAATATCTAGTGATCTTATATGTTTATGCCTTGTGTTTCTCGCTAATTCTTCCTAAAAATTATAATTGTGTGAAAAATGTGTATTCTTTTATGATGCATGCTTCTTAGATGAGAGTGATGTCTATACAATTCTATGCGGTCTTACTTGTTTGTAAATTTTAATGCTTACTTGAATATTAGTATTTTTCCTCCCTACATTAATGATCATGCTATAGGATTGAAGAGAATTGTGTGTGCTCTCTTAACTAATGTTATGTTCGTAGGATCAACTTGTTACGTTAAGCCTCTTATGAATAGTAAGATGGAGTGTCTGTTATACGCATATAAGAATGATTTATGTTAATCATGATGTGAAATTGAAGAACTTGTATGCTATACATTTGTATAAGAAAATATTATTTTTTGATGCCCTTCTCTTCCATGTATTCTCCCTTGTAAATGTAAGGGGATTTAACTAGTGAAGTATGGGTACCAAATAGAACTTTTGGGTGTTTTAATATATGTGTGATTTTGCATTTGAGAAAAGATTGCTTGAATGAATCATATCTTCTAGTAATGGCTTGAGATTTCTAACTACATTTGTAATATTAGGACACCTCATAGAAGTTGAATTTGCATATCTAATAAAATGATGTGTATAGCTTCATAGTAGGGAAAACATGACATGTCTAGGAATTTTGTATTGCTCATGCATAATTCTTGTGTGCATACATTGGTTTATTGGCAAGTGTTTTTCCTTCTCTTCTCTCCATTTGGATAAAAGGATCATAATTCTTAGGAGTTTATTGATAATGAGTAGAATTATTGGATACTTATTGGTGTAGTATGGTATTCCTTTATTAAAGGAAAAGATTGGATAAATAAGATTGTTTAAAGATTAAGATTTATGCATTGCATCCATGATGTTTCTTACATGAATAATTAATTAGAAAGAATGCATATTGCATGGAAAGTGTAGGAAGTTTTATGAATCAAAGGACCAAAAGATCATGTTGATACTCATATATTGGAACGTAGAAAAGAAGAAAAAATAAATAAAAATTGATGCATTGCATGCATAGTATAGGAAAATTTGGGAATCATATCACTATGTCTTTATTTGGTTGGTAAGATAAAAGCCTTAGTCTTAAGTAGGTGTGGTATGGATTGTTGAAATGTTCGATTTGATCAAATGCATAGATTAAAGACAAGATGATATCTTCTTATCCTATTGAAATTCAAAAGAAAGTGTTTGTTCCATGAATTCTAGCATGATGAATTGATAGTGCATTGTATGAAGTGGTAGTGTAAAATCATATGAATGAAACCTCTTGATCACTAGATATGCTTGGTTTGTGAATAATTATAGTTAAGGGATAGTAGGAGATAAGAACCAAGTAAGGCAATATATGTATATAGCTGAATTTGTGTGCATGATATTAAATGGAAATTAAGTGGGGGTAAGCAAGGTTGTGATATCAAGTTTCATGCTTAATATAGGCAATTGACTAATTAATGTTATGTGTGTTAAAGTATATCATTAAGTGATTAATTGAAGAACTAACATTTGTCTCTACTATAACTTGGTAAAGGTGATCATTCTATAGGTAGATATATTGAATATTAATAATGTGTGAGTGTATCCCTGGTGCTTGTATATTTTCTTGCATATGTATTCATTCATAAAGGATAGTTGCCCATATTATCTTAAAGGATTGCATTGCAAAAATAATGGTAAAAGTAACTTGAGAATGTAAATAGATTTATGATTTAAATGTTGGTGTGCACTGTCTAACACATCAAGGAACTAATGTTGGGTGTTGTGTAGTGACTACTCCCTTTAGAGTGACTGATGTTGGTCGCCTCGTGATAAGGATTTTGGTGAATTGGCTATTTTTCATGGTGTTGTTAGTTTGATTTTTGGATCTCTTTGCTTTAGGATTGACCACTAAATTCCTCTTTCATTTTTTTTGTTCTTGTGATGGCACTTGTCACAATTTATTTCTTGGTTGATTCACCAATAAATTTTCTCTCTTTTTTTATTTAATGTTGTATTTAATGATTCTCTCCTTTTGGATTTTCTCCGTGTTGTCCATAGTGGTCATTTTATATGTCAATTTGTGGGCCCTCGTCCTATGTCAATGTTGTTCTATCATGTTTATCTCAAACCTCTGATAGTATGTGAAAGGGAGGACACCTCGGAGAAGTGCACTAGCCCTAGAGAAAAATTGGATAATAATGACACTAGTAGAATACGAAATATGTTGGTAAGATGTCATGTATTGGAATTTTATAGTTCATGAAATTTTTAATAGAAGTGCAGTGGAATTTGAAGTATTTGTAATATGTCAAGTTGATAAATGCAAAAGAAACTATTGCTTTCATATCTTCATTGAATGTTTATGTATAGGTATCATGCAAAGTGAATGAATTAGAGTGCCTTCTAATAACTGATTGGATGATATATATGTAGATACTTGCATCAGAGTAGCGTAGTGGAAGTGTGGTAAGGATTGAGAAGTTTGAGTATTGCAAATTTTGCTTTCCTTCAGAATTATAGAGTATAGATTTCTGGTAATCACGAGATTCTCTTGATCTTACATAGTCTTGAAGGAATTTTATTCAACTTTCCTCATATAGGAGTATGACATGTGGCTTCTTAAGGATGTTCCTATGTGTGAAGTAATGTGTACAATGTATACTTGTCTTCTTAATCGCATTCAACTAGATTCTAAAGGAAGTGTTTTCATGCTTGAATTGTGTGAGTTGCTGTGATTTTTTCTTAAAGATGTTAACTCGGATACAAGAATTACAGTTTTAGTCTTTCAAAGGTTGTTAAATAAAGCTCTCTTGCAGATATTTCAATGATTTGTCATTCTTATTGTAGCTAGTAAGAGATTCTTTGACTTGTTTTATCCCTTATGTAACACATTTACTTGGATAATTAAAGTGTAGAAAGAAATCTTTTTTGTAATCATTATCTTACTTTGAGCTAGAAGTAGTTTGGTTTAAGAAGTTTTGTGTTGATGTGTGTATGTTGTCATAGTAACCCTTGGCGACTTCTAGGATTAAGTCGAGTCTAAGGGGGGGAGGATGTAGTGTCCCTCCTAGGCTTACATTTTGATTCATGATTCGATAGACTTGTTTAGACTTATGATGATGATTATGACTTTATTTCTATGTAGTAGACATTTATGATGCTATATGGACATGTGTTATATTGATGACTTTTGATGATCTATGTGATGGATGATATGTTAGGAATATTCAATTTATGGTATTTCTTGATGAACTTATATGTATTCGAGATTCTTATGTGATTTATATGATTGCATGATATATGATGATGATACTAACCCTACTTCATGATGGTGATTTTATAAGATGTGTTTGTATTGGGCGACTGTCTTCGTGAAAGGGATGATGCCTTATCACTTATTGTGGGCATGATAAGGTGTTGTGATTATCTTTCACTTGTCTGCTACTATGATGTTGTTTATATATGTTCTTTTATGTTTATCAGTGGATGCAAGATTGCAAGTACCGGACATCGACTCCATCTGGTCTCATAGATCTGAGTGTGTCCTAATCCCAATGGCAATTGTTGGAGATGACTTGGTTTTCCCTTACCTACTCATGGTCTAGTATGTTCACCTTGTCAGTCGTGTTGGGTGTAAGTGTAAGTGTCTGTGTGTGTATGATTTATCATAGATTGGATTAATTATCCTATGGTTGGATAATAATTATTTAATTAATTAATTAATGTTGAGTAAGAGTTATTAAATTTATAATTAGTCAATTAATTAATGGATATTTGATTTATTGTTATTGAATTTATTAATGTTTTATTTAATAATAAATTTGTGTTAGTTTGGACTTAATTGATTGTTATTTATTTAACTGATTCATTGAGTGTTGTTTTAATTAATTAATTTTATCCTTTGGATTTTATTTATTGCTGCTTGATTTATTTGAATTTATTTTAGATATAGTTGTTAAGTTGATTTTGATTAATTAATAATTATAAGAGGGAACTATAAAAGATAGGTAAGAAATATTGATTTTTGGATTATTTTGATTGGTTGGGATTTTTGCATATTTTGTTGTGTATTTTCTATTTATTTGAAATTTCTGGATGGCCACCGGGGTTACTATTTGGCAGGATTTTGATTGAAGCTTTGAGATTTTGGCTTGGATCTTGGTTTGTATTTGGATTTTGTAATCTTGGATTGTGGAAGCTCTTCTTCTTCATCCTTGGATTTGTGATCTCAGGGTTGGAGTTCTTCTTTTATTTTTAGATTTTTCGGAAATTTTGTCTTCTTTGTATCTTCCCGTGAAATGATTTATTTGTGATTGTTGAATGAATGGGGAAAAGAAAGACATTATAGTTTAAATAACTTGGAATTAAATGAATGAAATGGGGAAATTCCAGATTGCTCCTTATGTTTGAGTGAGATTCTTGAGTTGTTTGTTTGTGTAGTGAATAGCGGATAAATGTATAAAAACAATAGCGGATAATTTTTTTGAATGTTTGTAGAATGTTTTTATTTTTATTTAATATTGATTTTGGTATTATAATCCTTTTGAACTCCTATTTGTATTAAGGGTTGTTTTTCCTATGTCTTGAGTGCTTATGTGACCTTGTAAGAGCTCTTGAAGATCACAGAGAGTGTCCATGGCATGCTTCATATATTTTTAGTCTTTTTGTTGGAGTATTGGAGTGTTTTTTAATTTTTTGGTTCAACTCTTTTCGCCTTTGCGGAGATAGGATTCTCTCCCTTTCTCTTTAGATCCAAAATACAGTTTTAGCCAAAATGCCTATCCACTGAGTTGTAAACTCTTCCCTGTGAGTTGCATTTAATGTGTAAACCATGTGTAAACCCTTTCTCATTCTTATCCAACCTTCTGTTCATTACCTTGAGATCATTTTTGTCTCCTGAGTCAACCTGGGCAGTTATCTTACCTTTAGGATCCTTCAAACTTGAGATATGGTACACTTTACCAGAAACACCACCAAAACTACCAAAAAAGCCACCATACTAACCAGAAATGCGACCCTATCTACTAAGAATGGTGCTTTGCATACCAAGAATGCCATAGTTCATACCTTGAGAGCTGACAAACTGACCAGGTGAGCTAACATTATAGATTGAGAAAGTTGACCTATGTACCCAAAAGGTTGACCAATGGACCAAAAATGCTATGGATTAAACCAAAAATGCTATGCTATTTATCCGAAATGCCACCCTACAAACTAGGAATGCTATTGTGCATACCAAGAGAGCTAAACTGCTTTGGAAGGCCCATAAAGGTCAATTGTAGTGTTGTAAAGTCCTAATATGGATTGTGTGAGTTTCCAAAGGCATGTGAAGTCTGTGTTGAGAAACTTTAATTGGTTCATGATGTTATATCATGTTTCATGATGTATTTTATGCTCCGATAAGTGGTATCATGCTCTACCGTTGAGGAGTTTCCTTATGCAGAAGTTGCTCCAGCAAGAGGTTGTTGCCTTGTTGTTTGAGGATTGCTTCTATGGCTCCAATGGGATGTTTTGTACCTCAATGTTGAGTATTTACAATAGTTTATGATGTGATTATGTTTCATGTTCTTTCTTTGGTACTATGCCTATGAGGCATTGGTGAATGTCATATGCTTGTAACGGTTCATATGTATGCTCTATGTGCAATATGTGGTCAGTGATGTTATGTGTTCTTGAAGGCCTTTTTGTGTACATTCCTTCATGTGTTGTGATTTCATTTTATGTGTTACCCTATGGCTTGGCATATTATTATGGGGAGTGAGCTTCCTTGTGATGACCGGTTTCATGTGAGTTAGGTTGCTTGGCACGTAGCCCGCCAGGGCACAATGGGAGTTTTCCTCTTTGTAATTCGGTGATAACATGTAATAATTGGTTGGATTTGGATTTCACTTAATAAGATAATTCTATTTGGTTGGGCCATATGAGATGGCACATCAATCTCACTTGTACTCACATAGGTTGAGATGGCTCCGCATGTCTATTGAGGGATTGTTTTCACCATTCTTTTGTGAGGGTAGCTTGTTTGACTTCTAGGAGTATGGATTGCTCTTCTTTCTGAGGATAGCATATATGTCTACTATGGGTGCATATTTACCTTATTCATGAGGCTAGCACGTAGGAATGTGACTAGTAAAGATGACCATATTCCCTTCTATATGACGACAACATGTGATGACACTCCATTCCTACATGTGACCATGTCCATATGCCATGACTTATTGTACTCCTCTGGAAGAGTCTATTGTTGACTTTTAGCCTTGTGTTGTCATGTGATTATTTTTATGTTGAGCTCATTATGTGCTATGATGATTCCCATGGCTATTAGGTGTCAACCTAGGTCTTGAGTGAGTTTTGGAACCCCATGTCATCTCCTAGCATGGGGGTGGTTCCTATTTGGTTCCACATGGTCGATTGGTTTGATGCCTTCTTCCATTGGGATTTTCTTCTTTGGATTTTGCGTGCGTAGACTTGGATTTCTATTATCTCTTCATGTAGATGTATATTGGAACATAATTTATGTAATTATGATTTTTATCATGTGGTATGTAACTCAAAAGGATGTAATTGTAAAGGAAGCAATGTAATCAATATCTTGGATTATGTATAATGATACTTGTAGAAGATTGATTTAGAAATGAGATATATAGGATAAGATTATTGTAAATGGATATTCATGATGAATGTAATTTCCAGATAGCATGAATTAAATGATTGCAATGATTGTGTATATCATGTGGATGGTAGTGAATATAATAATGATCATGTATGTCTTGATTTGAAGGATGTTAATCCTTAGTGTCAGCTATTCTTGGGATATACAAATGAATGAGTAGTTGTAGGTTTGTATGGATTCAATGATTCTCTATTACGTGTTTGATTTATGGAGTTGATTTCTATCCATTAGGGTTAAAATTGTATCATGTTGATTTGCTAAATGTGTGATGAATACTACGAGGGGGGGGGTGAATTAGTATGCCAAAAAATACTGTAAGAAAACTCTTAAACAATTTAGCAGATAACCGGTGCAGCAGATTCACTAATAAACCGGTTAAGATAAATGCAAACCAAATAGAAAACAAAGCATTCACTGACAAAAGCACAATCACCATAACACAAGATATTTGACGTGGAAACCCAAATGGGAAAAACCACGGTGAGCAGAAACTCACAAGTAACTATCTGCAGAATAGTAACCAGGTTGGTTAAGGTCAGACCGGTTAAGGTCATACAATGTTCTTCACCAGAACAGATCTTGTTAGGAATCTAGATCTCTATTAGGAGATAAGTCTTGTTAAAGACTACCCATTAGAGGATTTAAGATCCATAGTTGTGAACCACCTTGTTAGAGGATTTACAAAGGCTTTGTTGAGCCTACCCGGTTAAGGGCTTTAGAATTGTCAAAGATGTGAGTAATCAACAACTGAATGATCTAGACAATAACACAATATGCTTAATTAGATCCTTGACAACTCTTTGTTAATGTATTTCAGCATTACTTCAGTCTTCTATATCTGCACACTCTATCTCTTCACACAGACCTAACCTTCTCTTCAATGATCGCACATAATAACCTTCCCTTTTTTGTGTTACATACAAAACCTAGACACAATGTCCTTATAAAGGAATCTGATTTCATGTTGGTTCAATAATATTAGACTACAAGTTCCTAGGTGCAGTGCATCTAGACACATTTGGTAACATGGCACAAAACACCACAAAAGTGTCAGTGGCTGATAACTCATCACACATTACAATAATATTGGTTGGTAACTCATCACAGATATATATCAGTTAATAGAATATACTAATTACCAGTTGTCAAAAATGAAGACTGGAAGATCGTAGCATTCTGATAAAAAATTGACTACCGCTTGGGTCCTTCGTTCCACTTGAGATCCTTGTACCGCTTGGGGTCTTCATGCTGCTTGGGGTCTTCAGTCAATCTGTGACCGGTAAACCATCTTCTGGAAAATATCGATAGTCTAAAGACTACACATTCAATGACATACAATACCAGTTGGAACAACTACTGGTTGAGAATAACCCATACATCAAGTAAGTGTGTGTCCATCAATGACAATCAAAACATCATCAAAATACCAACAATGTGGATACAAAATATATGCTCTTGTGATTCGTAATATTTTTTAATATGATGTTGGAAGATTATGACCTTGGAATGTATAAAGATAGTGTTAGGCCATGTGATCTATATTATGGAAGTGTTCATTAGGAGTGGGTTTGAGTTAGATTATTTATGTATTAAGAAGGGTTCACTTGTTGTTATGATTTGTGTATGAGCATGTGGTTAGTAATCTTGATGTTATGAAATGTACTTTTAAGAAATGATATAGTTCCACTTATAGAGTTGGATATTTGGTTTCATTGCAAGTTAGATGGCTCTTGTAAGAATGTGAATGAGAAGCATTGTTAGTGTCATAAATGATCTTAGAGATTGGAGTAGAATGGAAATTGTAATAGTGTGTTGTTGACATTTCATATGGTATGTGTTAAAAGATGCTATTACGATGGATTAGATGGAAATGATATAGGTATCTTAAGTGGAATCATCCACCTAGAATAGTTAAGCATTGATGTTATACTTCATGTACTTGTGTATGTTAGTAATCCTATTGTTAGGCATTGTTAATCTTAGATTATGATCTAGTACTATCTTATGAAGGGATATGCGTTTATATTCATAATGAATAGAATGGATGTGTAATGATGGGGATTTGGAACGTTTGAACTGGTGCTCTAAAATTAACTTATTTTATAGTATGTTACTCTTAAAAGAAGTGACGTTGAGATACCCTAGGAGAAAGAATGATATGATGTGTTATTCTGCTTGCGTAGTTGTGTTATGATGTTCTATGTTTTGTTGTAATTAGAAAAAGATGTAAGTTGTAATGACGCATTTAGTAGATGATGCATTTTATATGCATTATATGGATGTTATAAATGTATGTGTTGTTTAGTATATGAGCTTAAAAAAAAAATCTCAATTTGTAGTTAGATTAGCTATATGTCTCTAGGGTATTTTGGCAGGAATTACAACTAACGTACCGACTATCAAGCTGCACAACACCACTATATACCTATCATACATGGCCATCGAATTTCTCCATCTAATCTCATACAAGTCATCCATTCCCAACTCCTCTGGTCCACACTCATATATTTGGCACACAGTTGTAATCTCAAGTCGTGGATCATAGGTAACCTCCTCCCCATGGATAGGAATGTGAACGATGAGCCAAACATCCTCTAAAATAATTGAAGCCTCTCCACTCGATAAGTTGAAGAGCTCGTCTTAGAATTCTAGTGTACCACAAGTACATAGTGATTAGACCTCTGTTTGTCATAACCTTGGACATAAAGCACATGTGGTATAGACCAATATGTCAGAAGTAGGCTAACTCATAATCATCCAATTGGTGGTGCCAAGAAAGGCCCTTATGCCTATTCTCTCAAGCACCAAGGACCAAAATAATGCCTTGTGAATCATACTTAATGTCAGCACATTCCTATCACATAACCTAATTGACCCGTCTCAATGCAAAACCTAGTCCTAACAGCACATAAAAAACCCTAAACGAGAAATTGTGTGAACCTAAAAAAACAAAAGCATAATCCTCAAATCAATTGTAAAACACTAATAGCACATGCGTAATCCTAATTGCAATTATGCAACTTTAACATCAATTACACAAAATAGCACAATCCAATGTGTAAATGTTAGAGAAAATGTGAGATTCATATCAATTATGTAAAAATATCATCAAATGCACAAAAATTTCATCAAATGCATAAAAATTGATACTCAATTATGTAACATTTAATATTTACCATCCTCGAAACTAAAATTCAAAATGCAATAAATGCTACTAAGTGGCAGTATGAGTTTCTAACTTTTCCCTCCGCTAGTGCCCTCTAGTTTGTTGAACATCCTGACTTGCCTTGATAGATGATGCCTATGCCCACCTCCGACCATCACTCCGCAAATGCTCAAAAATTGCTCTAAAATCACTCTGAATCTTCTAAGCTCAAAGAGTGAAAATGACCAAATGAACCCTAAATTCCCTTATTTATAACCAAATAGAGCCCTAATTAGGGTTTCCTACCCTATTGGTCATCATCCCTTTTTCCTTTAACACCTTGTAGGTTGGTCATACGAACCTCGCTTCTCCCACAAACTTCATATTTGGGATCCCGACCACATTGTCATCAAATTAGCCTTCAATGCAATTTTATTTTTTTGACCAATTTCCTGAGGGGGAAACATATTACACTATTGCCACTGTGGCATACTAGGGCATATTTTTCTTGATTTTTCTTTTAAACAACACCTAAAAATGCATTGTCTCAAAGAGGGAAAAATGTAGACACCTAAAATTGTCTTGTGCCTACAAACACAAATTTTACTAATTATTCTCCTTGATAATTAAATAATTACAATTATTTAATTACTTCATCTTTATTCTTCGATTTCATAACCCATGATTTATATCTCCCTCTAATTCCTTGATCATTTCCCTTCTGATTTTAATTAATTTATCTTCTTATTTAATTAATTTTAATTATCCACTAATTAAATAATATTTATTGTTTAATTAAATTCAATTTTTATCTTCTCATAATTAAATAATCTCTAAATTATTTAACTAGCAAATAATGTCCTCTTAATAAATTTATTTAATGTCATTTAGCCTTCATTTTGAATAATTTCATTTCCCTCCAAATTCAAATTAACTTCATTTCCCTCTAATTCCAAATTCAAGTTCATGTTTTCAAAAACACAAATTTCTTCCAAATGACATTTCATTTCAAATTTACTATATCACATGTGGAAATTCCTAACTACCATTGACACTTACTTCTAACTAGCGAGTCAACAATCACTTTTTCTAACTAGTTAGTCACTTCCCCTCTTTTTGAAATCACCTTTTTCTAAATACTCAATCAATTTAGTTCCACTCTCAATCAAATCACTTAACCAGATAAGTCAATTGCGTTATTTTCTCAATTATATCTAGTTACATTAGTGATTATCTCCAACCATCTTGTCTCATGAAATCTGAGCCACTAATCATCTCAGTTCTCAAATTGATCTCAACCATTGAATTGAATTTCAAAAAATCTATAAATTTATGTTCAATCCTCTATTTTCATCAACCACTATCTTTGTATTCTTGTGCATCTATTTTATAGGTTTTTCATAAGTGCGACTTTGAGAGCCATCATCCAACACAAGGAAAAGAAGGATAATGGAGGCCAAGTGCTTGAGCATCGGTATTGAGTTTGTTTGTTTCATTATTATTTCATTTTGTTGATTTATCTCAAGTATTCCTTCATTGTGTTACGAATGGACTTTGTTATTAGATTTAAGGTTTAGTGGTTTCCTTATTTAGTCTAATTAACATGTTGATTTCCTCTTGTACACATATACATTGTTATTTTTATCATAATATAAATCTTGAAATTTACATTCTATTTTTATGATGAATCTTATTTATGGAAGTCTATGAGCCTAGAATTATATTTGTGTGTCTACATCTAGATTTTTTGTGAGTTATTTTCCATCAATTTTCCCTTTTTACCTTTGGCATTTCTAGTTAAAATACCACAAAAATACCAAAATTTGATCATTCAACGAAGTTGCCCCTCCTCAACACAGAGGTCAGTCACTATTCCATAGCAATATCTCCAACCATTGAAATAGCTATCACTATTCCTTTGGGTGAATAAGATCATTCTTGGAGATACAATCATAGTGACAAATTTATTTACCAACAAATAGTAAAAAATGTTGGAGCTCATGGAAGAAAGTGAACTTCCTTGACACATGAGTGCATTGTTGGCATACTTTTTAAACTTCCTATTTGAATTGGCCAAATTAAAAATACCTCCAATTCACATGAAAATTAAAAATGTGATTGATTATATCGCTAATTTGTGCAAAGAAGATCTACCTCTTGTCAACCAAACTCAACCAATTGGAGCTCTAGCATTTTACCAATCTTACCAACATGTTGATCTTCCTTTAAGAAAATGTGTTGTTTCTCAAAATTATTATTATATGTATGCTAGACTTATATAAAGGATTTTAATTTAGGCACACCATCATCCATTATAGTAGAAGCATCAACTTCAAAAAAGAAATCCTTATAATCAACATTATCTTGATTAAACCTTTTGATAATAGGTGGCCAATACACATCACTATCACATATGATTATGTAGCCCATATCTATATCACATATTTGATCTAGATGTTTGTTGCCATTATCAATATAAAATTTGGTACTTAGAGATGCCTCATGTGAAAAAGTAATTTTTTTATATTGTCTCTTTGTTTCACACTCATTTAAGTGATTTGTTCTATCATATACGATACTAAAATCATACCTACAATGCACCACTTCTTCAACCATAGAAACCAAAATATTTGGTGACCTTATTGCAGCACACTCTACATGAGAAAGACAAAAAATATTATACCAAATAAATAGGTTCTCATATGTGTGCACATGATCACCATCTTCACACCCTTCAAGGAAAAGGTTTTCAAACTAAAAATAATTGATTGATCTAGAGTTTATTCCAACAATATCATCACCAAGTGCATTCATGTCTATGCCACTATTATGCAAAGAAAAATTAATATCTTTATTATCAATGATAGGGACAAAGGGAGGAAATACATCAATCAAGAAACTAGTTTCTTGTCCATCTTTAATATCATAAACATGTAAACACCCCACATAATCAATAATGAATTGATTCACTTGACTATTCAATCATGCACACATCTTCCTCTTTTTCCCTATATTACATTTTTATTGACTGGGTTAGAACTAATTGTGACTCGTCATTCAAACTTACTCCTTTTAGAACTTCATGTTCTTGAGCTAGTTGAACCTCTTTCTTGTTCATTATCTATTAGTGAATTTGACCCTTCTTTCTATTTTTTACCTTCCTCACAATAATGTTGGCACTGATCTTATATTTTTCCCATTGTGATTTGTTATTTATTCCCATGGAAAGTCTCTCTAATCTAACAATAGTATCCTTATTTAATGTAGGGACAAGTTTGAATCTCAATTGATACTCACTTCTTACTTGTACCACTCCTTCATATATATGGGCTTTCATATCTTTGCATGATGTCTTGGAATATAATGGTAGCTAAATGAGTTCCTTTGGATTTTGCATGCTATGAATGGTAACTCATACTATTCTAGATCAACATTATGCACATCCTGAAATCCCAAATCAATTGCATCATAATCACTATACTCATATTTTTTATTAATGGAGTCATATGCTAATATAAAATACCGGTCATACTTTTATTCATAGTATATAGAATAACCCCTCATGACGAATATCTTCCTCTCTAATCATGGAAAGAACATTTGGATTATTGAGGGTGGCAAGTTGAGCTTTCCACAACTTAAAGAAGTTACTATTTTTCTTGTCTAAGGTGATACCACCTTATCATGTTCAACTTCTTCTCTACATGAAAACTTGGGAGGAAGAGGATAGTTACTAGTATCATATGTTTTGACATCTAGATAAATCATGCCAAAATTTTGTGCACATTAGTATTTATCCACATTCATCATATCGATAAGGATATAATTTATTTCTAATTAACCCTCTTGTTTCTCAACAATTGTCATTTTTATTTTCGTCTCTAATCTAAGTTGATGTATCAACTCATTTATTCCATCATTCCAGTCATATGATGTATTGGGAGAAGGGGGAGATTGGTAAACATGATATATAGTACAATATCTCTATATGTCCCTTATACCGACAACCATATAATTTATTTATCTATAATTAGACTGACAAATTTTCCTATTTTTCATAATGCTACAATTATCTAATGTCTTTAGAAGTATATAAGTATTATTCCCTTGAATCAATAAATAAATTGTATTTACATGAAGAACCAAATTTTGAGACTAGATAGGTAGGCTTGGATGAATTACCATTATTTTAAGTGTCCCATAGATGTCTTTGTGCACTATTGGAACCATATATTTTCTCATATTGGAGCATGAGTTACCTTCTCTCCATCAAAAACTTTTAATTTGATTCAAGTCAGCACTCTTCGCTAGTAAGCTATAAAATAAAATAAAATATTCCTGCATTTGAAGATTTGAAATACAAAATAAGGATTATTTTCTTGTTGTGAGTTGTAAAAGTTTTCAAGATGAAAAATAGGCTTTTATATCCCTATAAATTATGTTATTTTATTGGTAATCTGAGCTATAGGTCCCAAATACCTAATCCTACATAGTCTCCTAGATGCCAAGGGTGTCAAACCCAGGCAAAATACCAAGATTGGATTACTTGAGAAACTTGTGCCCATAGAAAGTCACGAAACCACCCATTAATTGTAATGGAACTCTATGAGACATAACCTATATTTAGGTTGGCCAATTATTGAGGTGGGTAAGAGCTCCTTCGCTTATAACTTTATTGAACCAAGGGGGGATTCCCTAAGGTATTTATACAAATATCACCACAATAACTAAAAAGTAACCCTAACACAAACTGAACCCACCATATAGTGTACACATACTAAGGTTGTCACTTCATGGTTAGATGTTGATTTACAATACTTAAGTTTGAGCACCTAGTTATATCATCTTTGACATATATGTTGATGAATATGTTTTATAATGACTTCTTGTAATGTTATATATAATTAGACATGACAATTCAAAAAGACTAAAAAATATAAAATTAAAAGTATGTTATATTAATTTTTATGTGTATAGGATGATGGTAAGGAGACAATAAAATAATAGTGCTTTATCCATTGAGAAATAAAGTTGTTGAGTTTATAAAAATCATGAAAAAACTAAAACCAATGTGATACATTAATCAAGATATCATAGAAGACCAAGCATTTTAAAGTGCACAAGGAAGTTAGGATCTACACATACATTCAAAAAACCTTTAGATAATTTAAGAATATTAGATAAGTTTACTTAACAATCCATGAAATTGCCCTTTTTTTATTATTATTTTGAGAAGATACCTTGCAAAGACTTTACAAGGATTATATAATTATCTAGTTGACCAACTAAGCAACATGCATCTATAAATACACACCATACATATGGAAACACTCAACTAAGGTTGATTCTACCATTAACCATTAAATCTACAAAGGTAACAAGTTCTTATTATAAATTGGGATGAATCTAGATAATTAAAATAAAAAATGCAATGCCTAGCTCTAGAAATTGAGACCCTAAGGTTTAATTTATAAGTATTTATTTTTATTAGACGCCTCTCTAGTCTAATGTCATTCCATTCCTTCAATAACACGAATGAATGTCTTTATACCCCACTACGATTCCTTCCAAATTGCAAAAAATATAAACTTATAATCAAATCCTAAAAATCTATAACCTCAAAAATTGTAGGTGGTTCTTGTATCTCCCTATAATGTTTTTCATTATCTGATTACCTTAAAATTACCTCAAATATGTCATCATTTACCCACAAGGTATGGGGAACCACTTCAACTCACCAAAAGGCCCTACAAACATTACTTTCTTTTACACTCAATAAGTATAGAAAACCCTTATTAGGCCTTAACATAGATTTTATAATGTCGTCAAATCATCGACACACAAAGTTACAATCTTTTCACTTCAAAAATGAAAAGGTTAGAAAATTACCATCAAGCTCCAACATGTTTGTGTGAATAAGGTATTTTACCTTACTAGTTCATTGGTAGGTCCTATTCACATGTTGAGTTTACTTAGAACTCAAGAATCTTTATAGATGTCCTTACTTCTCATGTGATCTTATCCTATCTTATCTTAAGTTGTCTCATGTTATAGAATACATGTGTCATGATATTGTCTAAACTTATCTCTCACCTTGCCTATATAAGAAAAGAACTATATCTACATTTTGTAGAATTTAAACATCAATCTTTAATGAAAATTACCCATAATAAAGAAAAAAAATTCTCTTTATAGTCTCTTGTGGAAGGCATCTTTTTGTTGTGTATGTGATCTTGGAGGATTGATTCTATTGGTGACTCTAATATAGTATCAATTATTTAGATCTACAAGCCCCTTCTAAGATCTAAGAGGTAATTAGGTATGAGCTTTTACTAGGTGCACGTCGATGCAAATTGGAACTCGCCATTAAATTTATATTGTTCAAGAAAGTTATCTTTGCCTTTTGTTTCATCCAAACTAGACATATGAGGCTAGATCTGTGAGGCTTTCAAGTTGAAAGGTAGTTGCTAGATCCAAAAAGTAGCTATGATTTTGGAGTACTTTGGGCTAAAATAGACCTTATTGTTGCATCCAAAAGACCCAAAAACCCTAACATTGATCATCAAATAATCAAAATTGAAGACATTTGCCTAAAGCCCTCAAAACAATTTCTACCGTTGATCATTAGTTATGCTTGTACAGTCATATGCAACTCATATGGTATAAAATTTATAAAATTATATGAAATTTGTACCATATATAGTCATTGGATCTAACATTAACAATTTGTGGTACCTAGAAAAATATATTTAGTGTTAGCAACATATTCCATGTAGACCTATATCAATGTTGTACAACTTCTCATGAAATTGTGTGCATTACCAATCACATTGGCATCAAGTATAGCTTTGTCATTTTATTAAATAAAAAATTGTTTTTTATTTTAATTTTTATTATGCTTACTACCTATTTTCATGTTCATTTTGTGACAATTCATATCCAACAAGGAGTCGATCCTCAATAGGCAACGTGTAGGTAGTTGTCACCCCCATGCCACCACTTTGCCACCCGTCTATCACTCTATCAGAGGTGGAGTTTGCTTAAATCCAACATGTAGACCAAGGTCTTATGAGAATCATGTTTCTATCATCAAGGGCCAAATTTTCCCTCATATGCCCTAAGCAGGGTCTTTTTTGAATTGATATAATTTTCTACCAAAGTGTTAAATTTTACAAATTAGATATCGATATAAAACTAGTTTTGATAACTTTGAATTGGTGTAGGGATTTTTTGTTAATCTTATTGCAAGTGCAATTAATTGATAATTGAAGTCAAATATTCATTTGTGTCTCTTGATTTCATAACTTTTTGTCTAAATCTTAAATTTTCCTGATTTTTGCAATGTTGGAAAGGTATTGAGGATCTTCATCAAGCTATCCATCCACTTTTCTAGTTTCAACCTCGACTACATTTCTTTTTTACTTTTTCCCCTAATTTTGTTTTGGATGATTACTAGGACATGTTGACACTTGAGAAGGTAGTTTTTTAATTAGATTACTTCATTCTAGCTACTTTAAATGTATTGATCTATGATAAATCATTTGAGTGTATTATTATTATAATCATGGTTTATCCAACTCATCCTTCCATATTCATTCCATCTAAGGACAATTATGAGTACTAGAAAAAAGGCATCTTGAAACATTGTAGGTGGCTCAAATTTTTCCTCATATTTGTGGACTCATCCTTAAGTCAAAGACACGATAGAAGAAATTAATTTGGGGTAATAAAAATGACCACATCATAGGATTGATTGGTACAAGTCTTAGTGTCAACATCTTTTCGGAGGCCTATTATCGTATCTTAAGAATCAAGTGTCCACACATGATTTGGACCAAGACTTGGGAGATCTATGTAGATCCATAAAATCCTCCACTCCTATATGACCTTGGATTAGATTACCTCATTTTATTTGATGGTGTTGATAATCTACCCTTTAATGATGATAAATTAGAGGAGTTTGAATATGATGTAGAACTTGAGCATCTTGATAATCAAGATACCTCTCTTGTAGCTCCCACTTCTCCAATTAAGATCATAAATTTAGATTTTATTAATTTATCAAAGTTTAGAGATGCTTATTCAAAATCTTTTGGTGACTCTTTGTAGTGGGTAAATCATATTCTTTCAAGTACATCTTTGTGGGATGATTACTTGATAGGTATTTTAGATTTGTTTGTAGTCTCATATTTTAGATTTTGAGGAAAAATTTGAGTGGTTATCTCTACTCTTTGATGGAAACTGCATCATAGCTTTTGTCACATCATTTTTGTCTTTGGATATAATTCAAGTTTAGTTACCACTTGATCCTAGTTTGTCACCTTCAATATTGATTGAGCATATACATTATTTGATTGTGGTAGCATCATCTACCATGGACATGATGATGCATGAGAATATTTTAAAGCCACAAACATCATACATTTGGATTCTTCTTCCTATTAATTTTTATCCATAATAGGAAACATTCTTACATTTGTACTTGGTTTTATTTCTTTCCAAGGGGAGACAAATTATTTGTAGATAATGGATCATGTTTTATCTTCAAGCATCTATCACTTTTGTAGGAGATTATACATTTTTAGGGGTTACATAGTCCCTCTCTTTCCCCTTTATGTGAGGTCTATTGATCGTATATTTGTGATAGATGTAGTCCTTCGAGGAACATGATGATTCATCCATTCATAATTTTGTATCACTTGTACATAATTATTTTCTTGCATTCTCTCTTTTGGAGAGATTTTTTTCTCTTTTGCTAGGTTTATAAGATATATTTTATAAATGGGTACCTAACGTGACCTTGTAGCTAGGACTCATAATCCAGGCATCATTTTCATTTGTCTATTCCTCCCTAAGTTGCACTTAAGGGGGTGGGGTGTATTGGTGTGAATAAGGAATTTTACCTGACTAGTTCACTAATATATCCTATTCACATGTTAAGTTTACTTAGGTCCTATGAATATTTCTACAATTCCAAGCAAGGATATTCAAACCAAAATATACAAACCATCACAAATCATCACCAACTTGACATATTGCAACTCACCACTAACCCAACTAGTTTAACTCAACTAGACCACTATAAATGTGAGTGTGTGACAACTCAGTAAGGCATATATATAATATTACCAAACCAAATTACTCTCCAAAATGATACTCTTCCTCTTGTTCGGAGGCTTGTTCATTTCTTGCATCCAACTTAGCACATCACAGCAATAATCAGTTGTTATTAAACCATATATATACATAATATATTTCATATTCAAAATACCTTATTGATTGCATAATCATTCATATAGTTCCTTATCAAGATAAATATATTCAAAACATATTCATGTGTTAAATCATTTTAACTAAAACAAGTAATGCTAAATAGTAATATTGCAATGGGTTGTAACATATCCTCCCCCTTTTGAATCATCATCCTCGATGATTTTTTAAGTATCAACTCTAACATAAAGCATAAACTAAAAACATAGTAGCATTTCTTTTATGAATTTTCGAACTCAAACAAAACATAAGGAAATTTTTGCTTAATCTCAGTATAATCCTCCTAGGTAACAGAATCTTTAGCATATTGAATCCACTGGACCTTGTGTTGCAAAACTTCTCGCAAGTGGAGCTTGCATGTTTTGATTACATTAAGAGGTTTGACTATTACCACTCTTGGATCTTGTACTTGCAAGGCATTCCAATCAAATACATGGTTATCCCTTGGTATGTACCTCTTAAGATATGATACATGAAAGACATTGTGCATCTTGACAAGAGCTAGTGGCAATGCTATTCGGTGAGCAATAGGATTAACTTCTTCGAGCACCTCAAAAGGACTGACAAAACGTGGAGCTATTTTGGATGACTTTCCAAACTTTATGGAACTCTTATGAGGTTTAACTCTTAACTATACCTTTTCCCCCACTGAAAAATGTATAGGTACCCACTTGGAATCTACATAACTCTTTTGCCTATCATTAGCTTTTGTTAGTCTCTACTTAATTATACGAACTTGCTCCTCCATTTCTGCTAGCATGTCAGGTATAAGATTTACCCTAGCCTCAAGCTTATCCCAGCTTATAGGGGTTTAGAACTTCCTTCCATACAATGCTTCAAATGGAGCCATCTTAAGTACATAGTGATAAGGGTTGTTATATGAAAATTCTACTAAGGGTAAGTAATCTTCCCACTTGTATTGTTGATCCATGTAATATATTCTTAGTAAATCTTCCAATACTTGGTTTACCCTCTTAGTTTGACCATTAATTTATGGATGGTATGATAAAATTATATTCAACTGAGTCCCAAGTGAAGAAAATAAGGTTTTCCAAAACCTAGATGTCGCACAAGCATCCCTATTAGAAATAATCTTTTTAGGGATTCCATGTAGTCTAAATACCTCTTGAATATATTTTCATGCTATAACAGGAGCTCCATCAATTAAATTCCCTAGAATAAAATGTTCTACCTTGCTAAGCTTGTCCACCACTACCAGAATGACATTATGCTTATTCCTTGACATAGGTAGACCTTGAAAAAAATTAATACTAATGACTTACCAGTTACTTTCAGAAACTTCATGAGGATACAACAATTCTGCAGGGTGATGATGTTCTTCTTTTACCCTCTGACATTCCAAGCAACTTTCTACAAATTTTACAGCATCCTACTTCATCACTTTCTAGAAATATAATGGCTTAACTTCAACCAACAACTTTGTTACTCTGATATGTCTAGAATATGGTGTTGTATGAACTTCTTTCCATACCAAATTACTTAGTTCCTCGGAGTTAGGTACATAGATTCTTCCCTTAAACCTCAATAATCCATTGGATTCAAAAAAAAATCCTTCATACCTTTGGTCTTGTGGAATATCTAAGAGTGCATTCCTAACTTTCTCATAATACTCATCACCCTTGGATTTCTGCAACACTTGACCCATGAAATGAATTTGAATTGATAGCATTGAGGAGATATGCCTCCTTCTACTGAGCATTTGCAACTTGATTCTCCTTTTCCTTGATGTAATTGATATTGAAATCATAATCTGATATCAATTCCAACCATCTTCTTTACCGAGCATTCAAATTTGGTTGGGTAAATAAATACTTCAAACCGTGATGATCATTTTTCAATTCAAAGGGTTTTCTGAAAAGATAGTGCCTCCACATTTGTAATGTGTGGACAATTGCAGCTAGCTCGAAATCATGTGAAGCATAGTTTTTATCATATGGCTTCAACTTACTTTACTCATAGGCTATGACTCGCCCTTCTTGCATCAACACTCCACCCAATCCTTCTCTCGATGCATATGTGATGATTACAAAATCACCATCTAGATTAGGTACTTTTAATACAAGAGTTGTAGTCAACTTCTCCTTTAGTTGGTCAAATGCTACTTGACATTTTTTTTACCACTCAAAATTCTTCCCTTTTCTTTGTAATGAAGTAATGGGAAAAGATATCTTAGAAAAGTTTGCTAAAAACTTACGATAATACCCAGCCAAACCATAAAACTTCTAACTTTTGATACTTTTCTTGGTACTAGTCATTTTCTTGGTACTAGGTATTCAAGTACTTCTTTTATATTTGCAGGATCAACTGCAATTACTTCTGCTAAAATCACTTGACCCAGATATTGTACTTTCTTCTGAAAAAATATACATTTGGAGAGTTTCCCATACAACTTATGCTCTCTTAACCATTGTAGGATGATTCCCAGATGTTCAAGATGCTCCTCCTTATTCTTGGAATATATGAGAATATCATCCAAGAAGACCAACACAAATTTATCTAAGCAATATCTGAATACATTATTCATCAATTTCATGAGTGTTGCAGGTGCATTCGTTAGTCCAAAGGGTAGGACCATGAACTCATAATGACCATACCTATTTCTAAAGCTATTTTGAAAATATCCTCTTCCTTGATCCTTAATTGATGATATCATGATCACAAATCAATTTTTGAGAACACTACTGCTCCTCGCATTTAATCAAATAGATTATCAATACATGGTTTTGAGTACTTGTTCTTTATTGTTTTTTTATTGAGCAATTAATAATTAATGCACAAGTACAGTGTACTATGTTTCTTCTTCACAAAGATCACTAGTGCTCCCCAGGGTGAAACACTTGGTCTGATTAATCCTTTAGACAACAGCTCCTCCAATTGAGTTTTCAACTCCATTAACTCCATTATGGTCATCCTATATGGAATTTTTGATATAGGTTCTAATCCTAGAATGATGTCAATGGAGAAATCAATCACTCTCTTGGGAGGCAATCTAGGTAATTGTTTTGGAAATACATCCACATATTCCTTAAGTATAGGATACTTTTCCATGTTTGACTTTCCTAATTCCCTTATCTCACCATACTCAACTTCTTGACAGTCTTGGGGTCCATAATACATTACATCATCTTGTGTTATAAACTCATTGCTTTCCTCGAGTTTTTCCATTTTAATAGCAAAAAGTTTACAACCTTTCTTCTCGGCCCAATGCATTTGTATGACACGGGTTTGTTGCAACTTAACTTCTTTAAGAGTTCCTTGAATAGATACCTAATTTCCCAGATCATCTAGGCATTCTACAGATTGGCATGGCAATCCACTTCGGCACTATGTTTCCATAGCCAATTCATCCCTAAAATAACATCATAAGAACCTAAGGGGGCTACATGAAAGTTCACTTCTATAGGAAAACTTGGAATTTATACCCTAGCTTCAAATAGAAATTGTTCCACCTTAGCTCTTGTTTGGTTTGTATATTCTACAAATCAATATTTTTCTATATAACCGGTTTTTCTAGAAATGTTACTAGCTTTACTAGGTGAAACAATATCCCTTGTGATCCCTTCTTGATTCATTTGTATTGTTGCAGTATCCTTTGTCCCTTTCCTTTGAAAACCTTGTCCATCATTTAGCTTCTTTGGAAAACTGATTATCTTGTGACCACTTAAACTTCTTTTGACTCCTTTCTCGGTAGTTTTAGATGGACTTAAGCCTTTTCTCTTGCTTAATATCTTTTTTGTACACTAATTCCATGGTGGTAGGACCATGTACATCTACCTCACATCTGATTTGAGCATTAAGACCCATGATAAACTTCCTTATGTGAAACTGCTCATCCTTTTGGTACATGGGTACATACTTTAGAAGACAGGTGAATTTCTCCTAGTATTCATTCACCGTGGAGTCTCCTTGCCTCAGGTTTTGCAAATCAATATAGAATAATTGTGGTAACCACCACTTTCAAAATATTTCCACAAACTCACTCCAAGGCTTAAAGATCTCAACCCAAGCTCCATTTTCTTGTTCATCCACTATTTGGATGCTTCACCAACCAACTAATAAGCTCCCCAAACAAATTTAGTATTTGGATGCTTCACCAGCCAACTAATAAGCTCCCCAAACAACTTTAGTAATCTTCAAATTAATTCCTAATCTCAAAATATTTTTCCATTTCAGTTAGCCATGCTTCAACTGCATCCCCACGAGTGGTTCCTTCAAACTTCAGAGGAATGACTTTCTTCATGTCACAGGATAATTCACTTGCAAGCCTTTTTCTTGTACTCATTTCCACACTAGTTTGTGTTTCCTCATTATTGTGATCACTTGCTTGTGATTGATCATGATTATTCTCTTCTTCCTCATCATCGACAACTTTTTTCCTATGCCTTTATGTTTCCTTAACCTTTTTCTCTAGGTTCTCAATTCTCTCTCTACTTTTGTTCATCATAACTAGAATACGATCCAATTTTGCCTAAGTGTTATCCACACCTTGGCCTTCTTCTTGGCTACCCTCCTGGTTGGTTCTTGTCCTAACCATTTTTCACAATTTTGGTTCACCTGGAGGTTTCATTTGTATTAGATTCTAGGAAGGTTATAGATATTCCAAAAATAAAGCATCATTCATTCAAGCATGTAAGTCTAAAGAAAATTTATGCACATGTTTTGTCAACCCAAAGTTTTATTTATATAATAAGGATTTCAAATATCCTATCATTTACATAGAATGACTATTCAGATGGTCAAGGGGAGAGTACCCCTCAAATTCACTTTCAGATACATAATCACGAGGAAAATATGCCTCTGATTTTTGTTCAAATTCATGGTCAAAGGGTATATAACCTATAGACTCATCTTTAGATACATACTATGGGGAATATATCCCACTGATTCATTACTAGAGGAAATTACAATTATTTCCAACAATGTGGGTATACGAGGGTCCCTACATATCATGTGAAGACCAATACTCCATTCCATAGGCATTTCTCTAGAAAGTGGTAAGGAGTTTGACTTGGCAAGGGAGACAGGAGGTACAACGTTAACTACTTCTTTTATCATCTTTTTCTCCCGACGACCACAAGATAAGGCATGATTGAAAGTCTCACTGTCACTCAACCATATTGTATTATCATGATTGGTTCCCTCTATGGTTTTGACAATGGCTTCTTTTTCCTTCTTGACCTTGAGGTAGTACTCATTTCCAATTACTGACTTCCTAGTAGTTCTCCTAATATGCACCATCATGGCACAAGAATTCTCAACATTAGATTCTTTTAATGATGATGGAAAAGTTTAGTGAGTACATAGGTTCTCGAGATGAACATGGTAGCTTTGATACCACATGTAACATGCCCATTGTTTTACCCATTTGATTTACAAAGTTTTAACCCAAAAGTGAAAGAAATGCATTGCCAAAATACCACTAATAAAAAATTTCCAAATTCCATTTCAATAATCAAGGTGCATATTTGAAATAAAACTCATTCTGACTTTTTCATTGCATTGTAAAGTATGTACAATATCATATTCATAAACATATGAAAGCATTTACATTTCCCGCTTCAAATTTCCATTTACTTTAGGAATATTTTAATACATACAAGCTTCTATGAACTTAATGACACATAAGTAATACAAATGGTCCAAATGTCCTTGTTGGCATACATCCTCAAATATTGGTTGTCAACTGCATGAGGAAGAGCATCACTCAAGCACTTTTGAATCCAACCAAGACTTTATAGTCCCCAGTGCCTCTTCTAATAGAAGCGAACCAACCCTTCGACGAAGAGTTTGGTTTGGTGAGCTCACAATAATAGCCTTATGAGCATAGTATTGTGTCCTACATAACTAGAGCTACCATATATTGGTTACAACCTACATGTATGGCGTTCTCAGTCTAGTATGTAAACCTAGATCACAATGAACCGATAATGTAGACAGTGGCAACCTTCACTACTTTGCCCAAATAATTCATCACCTAGTACTTCAAGTGAGTCGTATGTCCACCCACTTCATTTCTCTATTTTTTAAACTAACCATTTATTCTATACCCATACCATTCCCATGAGATAATAATATAATTATTTTCTAGGTTATTCCCATCCACGAATTGACCTACCCCTAGGATTAGCCAACTCAATCATTCCTATTTACTAAGAAGCATATCATTGCATAGTTCTAACTTAGCTATCACACACACAAATATTTTCATAAAGATTAACAAGTTTCTATCACATAAGAATGCATATACTATAAGTAACATAATTTCAAACATTGCTTAAGTTAAGCTCACACAATATCATATAATATATCTCAATATAAAAGAAAGGAATAATCCTCATGCCTGTAATATAGCTACCACGCAATACCGAATCCTTCCTCCGATTACACTAGCTTCACAACTTATCCACTAACGTAGAAATTCCCAAGTCTCTACTCCCTCATGATTCTTAAACTATTATTTTCTCTCAGTTAAGAACAATAAGCAAAATGAAAAGAGATTATGGAGATGAAAAGTTGAGATGTGATGAGATGATCTATGCTCCAAGAGAGCTCCTCTATTTATACATAAGTTTGAGATACTTAATGCTATAATTAAGTTCTTTGAATTGCAACCACTCTCCCTCTCATCGCCACCACTAAAACTATGCGTCCTCTCTTCTAATTACAAAGTCAACATATAAATAATCCTACAAAATACTACTATGAATCATCCTTAATATTATACTTAGTAAAAAATAATTAGTTATCATTAAACATTACCTAAACAATTTAGACTTCTATCTCTAGTCACCACATACTAAGCGACCAAGTCTACTCATGATTATTTGCATTAATAAATGGGTCGATGCTTGGTCAAATGTATCGATTATATTAAAAAACCTACCTTATAAAGTGGGGGGGGGGGTGGGGGGGGTTAATGAGCGTATAGCGGTTCCCACACATAGCGCTTACCATAGCATGAAGAAAGGAGAAGGTGGTTGTTTACCACCACTTCACCCTCCTTTAAAGTAGGGTGCACCACCTTCCATGGTGGGCATCCCTTCCATACCTCCCTCCTTCGTATTCATGGCATGCTAATGGGGAATAGACCAAGTCAAAAGATATACGTGGAAATCCATAAAAAGAAGACTGGTAATATATATATATATATATATATATATATATATATGAAAGCATAGAGATCTAAACCTATCATAGAGATTCATTCCAAGAAAGGATATTCAAACCAAAACATACAAAACATCACATATCATCACCAATTCGACATAAGGCAACTTGCCATTACCCAACTAATTTAACTCAACTAGACCACTAAAAATATGAGTGTGTGATAGCTCAATAAGGCACATATATAAGATTACCAAACCAAATTCCTCTCATGTGTGATACTCTTCCTCCTGTTTGAAGGCTTGTTCATTTCCTGCATCCAACTTAGCACATCACAACAATAGTAAGTTATTATTAAAAAATATATATACATCATATATTTCATATTCAAAATATCATATTGATTGCATAATCATTCATTTGATTCCTAAATAAGATAAATATATTCAAAATATATGCATGTGTTAAAGTATTTTAACTAAAACAAGTAACAGTAAATAGTAATATCACAATGGGGCGTAACATTATATTTAGTTATCTCATGTTATAGTATTAAAAAACTTGTCATGATCTTGTCTAACCATATCTCTCATCTTGCCTATATAAGCAGGGAATCATATGTACACATTGTATAAGTCCAATATCAATATAATCTATTGTGCCCACAATTAGGAAATATTTTGTTACTCTCTTGTGGAAGGCAACTATTTTTGCAGGTGACCTTGGAAGATTAATTATGTTTGTGATTCTAACACAACAAGTTTATGAAAACTTTGTTGGTAGCTGACACGAATTTTAGAACCTCTTCATATAGTTGATGTCTCTCTAAAAAATGTTTTTACTTCAAAAAAATAAGAGGTTAGAAATGTACAATCAGGCCTCAACAAGATTAGGAAATGTTTTTTACTCCCAACACTAGTTTTGAAATCCCGTCTATGTGTCAACAATATTTCAAATAAAACAATTTCATTGAGCCAAACCAAAGGGTTTAAAATCTTGTAAAAAATACAAATGCACTACGGTATTCACCCAACATAAATACAATCCATAGCCAAAAGAAAGAGGTAAGGACAAAATGCAACAACATGTAGAACCAAAAAAGCTAAGAGACATAACAAATTGGGGTGACAGGACATTCCAAAATGCATAAAAACATGGCCCAACACCACAAATTTCCACTTAACTAATGAGGATAGTGGATACTATAACAAATATTGAGGTGACTATAGTGGAGTTTGATGTAGGAATAAAAAACAAAGAGAATAAACTACATGTTATAAATGTGGAGAAATATGACACTATACAAATAAATGTAAAGAAGATAATAAGAAAACTTGTGGATTTTATAATAATTAAGAACATGAGTTATTCACATGTGAAAGAGCACAAATATACTTAAAAAAAATGCACCACTACAATATTAAGAGTGTAAAAGTGTTGGGTAATTTGGACCCAAGTCAACAAAAGAAAAAAATTATATGTGAAAAGTGCCCAAGAACCCACACCATGGAGAAAGCTTATGCCAAAGAACATATGACTTAAAGTTTATAAAAATGTAGACACAATAACCAAAGAAGTGTTAGAAAAAAAATACCTTGGGAATAAGGAAAAACAAGACAAAAAACCTTATCTAGATATAGAGGGAAAAACAATGTTGTAGTAGTCACCATAGAAGGGAAAGGCACTAGTAAATCAAGACATTAGATAGATAACATGGTTGATGAAGAAGATGATTCTTTTTATACCACTAAAAAGAAGAATGAAAAAGTCATAGATGAAACTAAATAAATAAAAAATTAGAATAAGATAAAAAAGACTATTATAAATCCTACTTTTCGAAAAAGAAGCCTTAACATTAAAATAGTTAGCCTCTTTTCTAGATTAAAAGAAAAAGAAAACAAAACAGTTTTTCAAATATTAGAATAAATAAATATAATCAATTCCTCATATTATAATCTTGACAAAAATTTCAAGATAATAGAAAACTAAACCAATAATGATAAACTTACACATCAACCAAAAACATATTAAACAAGTAATGATTGATTTAGGAGATATTAATATGACCCCCAAAAGAGTATAGGCATATTTTAGGAGACCACAATTACATGAAACCTCATACAATATCAATCTAACATATAGATCAACTATAAGCATAATGGGTAGATAGAAGTTATTCTTTTAGGAACTAAATAAATAGTAGGTTTTAAAGCAATAGAAATGAAAGAACCATTTGACACCTTCAACACCCTATTCAGTTTACAATGGTTTGTAAATAGTAATGGTATTATTGATTCTAGGAGAGACGCATTGTTTTTAAATGTAGATAGTGAAAAGGTAGTACATATACCTCTAGACATTGAAATGACTCATGAATATGTAGAGGGCTTAACACAAGACAATTATAAGGAAGAACCAAAATAACTCAAATTCCTAGAAAAAATTACTAAACTAGAACCTTTTACTGAACCAAATTTAAAAGGATAAATCTACAGTAACAGTAGTAATGAGCACAAATAGTGAAGATGTATTAATGCTTATATAAGGGAAGAACTAAAATAATAATTTAGGAAAATAGGCTTACCACAAACATAGATACCCCATTGTGAATAAGGAGTAACTTCATTTGGTACAAATATCAATCGTATTGTCTAGATTTCATGTTGATTCAACCTAATTGCACATGGTTTATTCCATGTTTAAGTTACCAAGATACTTCGGGGTGGGTGACTTGTCATATCTAGAAAACATGGAAATAACATTTAATAAAGAATACCTAACATTAGATGCACTACAACTTACTTTAATTTCCTGAACCACACAATGTTGTAGCATATGGAAACCCAACATCTTCATATGGGAACCCCTTAAATGTTGATACAAAACACATGAACAATATTTGAACACATTAAAACAGTGTATGAAATATGATAAAATAGTATATATATAATTTTTTTATCAAACACTTACACCAATCTCACAAACTGGGTACAATAATTAGGAGAAAGGGGGTATTATAACAAAAAAAATCTCTCTCCAATCCAAACAAGACCGTCCACAATGCACTTAAAAAAGGGATATTATCTTCTTATCCACAAAAGAAGACCAAAAAGAAAAGGAAAAGGAAAAGGAAACATCAATACCCTCATACTAAAAATGCATATAGAACCTTGTAGAATGTATGGATAAACATGAAAATTGATTTGAAAAAAGGTGTTATAACGCATAGTAGAATAAAATGGAGGATGATGAAGAACTGTAGTTACAAAAATGGGATATTGAAGTTAGGGAGGTGAAAAGGATAATAACATTAGAAACTACACCAAAAAGTAAACTATATTATAACAATCTATTAAAACTTAGAGAAGAAAACATAGGAATCGGGCATAGAACTAAAATGGAAAAGATAGGAGATTACTAGGATGATAAATAGGTAGTGGAGGTTGTAAAAATCCTAACAAAATATGAAGATATATACCTCAAAAAATTATAAACCATAAACAAATTAAGGAAGAAGTAGAAGCTCTAAAAACCCAACCCAAAGAAGGTGTGAAACCCCAAAACAAAAGACCATATTGGATAAACCCAAATATGAAGAAAAGGTAAAAATAGAAACAAAAACATGTTGGCCATGAGTATAATTAAACTATTGGAGGATGCTCAATGGATTATTCCCATGGTAGTACAAAATAAGAAATCTAATAGAATCAATATATTTGTAGACTTTAGAGAACTTAATGAAGTGTGTGTCCATGACCCTATTCCCACGCCATTAATAAAAAGAAGTCTTAGAATCAGTCATTGAAAGAAATATACTCATTTACTAATGGATTTTCTAGATACCGCCATGTCAAGATCCAAGAAGAAGATCAACCTAAAAGGGCATTTGTAGTAGAATGGGGATCTTTTATGTATATAGTTATTCCCTTTGGTCTAAAAATTGCACTACTAATATTAAGTCAAGTAACGATTAATATATTTAAAGATTTTATATGTGACTACTTAGAAGTCTACCTATACGATTAGGCAATCTATGAGTTACTAAAAGATCACATGTCCAAGCACTTTGGCTAATTCTAGAAAGATGCACAAGTTTACAAATCTCATTAAATCTAAAGAACTGTGTGTTTGTGATACCATTTGGCATATTAATTGAACATATGATATTTAAAGGACTTTTGGTCAATTCCCTAAAGGTGGAACTTATTATAAATACACTACCTCCAAAGAAAAAAATAGAGGAATTTTTTTTCTTTATAAATCAACTATCACAAAATATTTCTCCAAGGTTATGCCACAATCATTTTACCAATAGAAGAATTATTGAGACCTTGTCATCACCATCATCATCATCATATGATCATGTAATTATAAGATATAGATAAAGATGTCCCCACATAAATCATTCAAGAAAAATATTTTGAATTTTATTAAATGAAACTTTTTATTTTCACATTTTAGCATTAAAATGTAATAAATAAATTAATAACTTTCATATTAAAATGGTGGCATCATATTATTTTTTACACAGTTTTCTAATGAGGGATGAATTTTAAGAAGGACGAGGAGACAATGATGTGTGGATGATGAAGCGGCATTGGTGGTGCAAATAAATATAATACTTAAAGAGTTAGTTATAAAAACATGTGTGAGGAATAAGTAAAAGAATTACAAATGAAAATTTGGTAGGTTAAGTTTAAACTACTAAACATTACAAACATGACAATGGTTACATTGAAAATTAATAATGGTAGGTGGAGGTTTGGGAACAAATTTCTCAATAGTGTTGAAGGGTACTGCCCGTCATGGGTGGTTAGAGACATAGCCCCTAGTTAAATTAATGGGCGGTGCCCCTCGTGAGGGTCTAGGGATAGAGCTCTTGTCACCAAGAACAAATTAAGGCCTTTAAAACCACATAAACTTTCATGGTAAATGTCATCTTCACAATTCTCTCACTTACATTTTGCAACACCAAGTCCTTACTGTTCTAAAACTTAAGAATAATTTGAATGGGTTAGAAGGAAAACTTATAGTGTTTGGGGTTTAGATGAAACTCATGGGCCATTAGGGTTAAGGCCTAGGCAAGAGTTTCAAAAAAATGCACTTTTTTTTTGTCTAACCAAAAGAGACGCTTACGTGTCCTTGAGACATCTATGGGTCTCCTGAATGTCCCCTAAAAATCCTTAAAAAGGGGACATCACAAAAACATCCCTGAGACAACAAAGCAAATGATGGGACAAGTGGACATCCTTGTCTCAAAAATGGGAAAATTTTAAAGGGTGCATCTCGTGATTGTTAGGATTCCCCTTAGATACTGAGAGGGGGGGCTGAATCAGTATCTGACCGGTAATTAGAATTTCTTAACTTAAAACATGAAGAGCATATTATAACAGTGTACCGGTATGCAAGAAATAATGCAATAAACAGAAATGAAAGCAACCACATAAGAAACACACCATAACACAGTATTTTAACGAGGAAACCCGGTGTGGGAAAAACCTCGGTGGGATTTGTGACCCACAATATTCACTTACTGGCCAATATGAGAATATTACTTACAAGAGGGGCTTGCACATGCAGGAAGGCCAATTGCCTAGAGCTCACCACTCAATGGGAAGTCTCATTGACTTACAATGTGGATTATATAAATCCAATGTCTTGTACTACTTTACAATAGCATCTATAATGTCATATTTATTACCGGTTTCTGCTCTGCTTCTTACATAAATCCTTTAACCTATATTTCGCATAATAGGTCTGCCTAATAATTTTTCCTTCTTCCTTCTTCCTTCTTCTCTTACCAAATGTCTACAATGATCTCTCTTATATATAAGAGTCATTTTACAATGATATCAAGTCGGCTTTCAAAGTTTTTACAATAATAAACAAAATATAATATAACAAAAATCTTGTCGGCCTCTGTGCCGGTATGCTTCCTTTCTCTACCGGTGCCGGTGGTCTGAGTGCTGGTGTAGAGTGTGATTTGTTGATGCCAGTGTAATGCCTTGCCGGTGCCATAGGATTGTAAGGTTGCCATCAATGACAAAACCTTCAATCACCTACAATGTCTCATTGGAGTGTGCATATGCCAACAATCTCCCCCTTTGGCATTGATGGCAACACTCATGAGAAAATTCAAAAGTGTATCCAAAAATATGTTACCAAAAATGTGTTAACAAAAATGTGTGTGCTCCCCCTAAGCATATGATTCCTGTGATATTGGATTTTCTCATACCACTACTCCCCCTTTGGCATCAATGACAAGGTTGTCAAGGTGTCAATAGAGTTGTAGCTTCAACCTTGTACCTGTGTGGTCACCATTTGAAAAAGATCAGCCAAAATTAAGTTTATACTATCCATAAACCTCTTGCTATCCTTTATAGTTGCATCTGTTCTTTGAACTGTATCGGTGAGGTGCTGCATATGCTTTGCCGGTGTTCTCTGTCCCTGTACAAGTGCCTCAGATATTTCCTTCCGCATGTATGCTAGATAGTCCAATCTTGGACTCAGTCTTAGTCTCAAATTCTTTGCCTTGTCTATTATTCTCTCCTTTTCTCTTCCTAGCTTAAGTAACTCTTCCTCAAAACTTGTTATCTTCTATTCAAAAACTGATAATGTATCAGGTGAGTTAACAAAACTATCTACAAGTTTATTGATTTCATCTTGTACCTTGCTCATCTGCTTATCTATGTTAGTTGTTAGTAAGTTTGTCTTGCATATGTCTTTGGACAAAGTTTTGAACTCTTTTAGTAAGTTGCATAGTGCCGGTAGAAGTGTGTCAAATTCCCTTGTACACTTCTTTATCTAATTTTCAAAGAATTTTTGCTTTTCAAGTTCCATCTTATCCTTTAATGCCTCTTCCTTTATTTGCTCAATTGTCACTGTGTTCTCAGTGATGTACTTGGACAAAATGTCAATTTGACTTAATGAATCTTTATTGTCTATGTTACAATTAGGACCTAGCCTCTTCAAAATTGGGATTGTGTTATCTATAGCTTTGTAAGCCTGTGAACTACAATCAGTTATCCTTTTGATTGAATCTAAAAGTACTTCTATTACATTAGTTGATTTATAGCCTGTTGATGAGGAACCAACATTCTGAATACCATCGGTGGTAGAAGTAACCAAGTTTGTAGTGACCTCTGGTAGGTCTGTTTGTGTTTGCATTTCCTTAAGCAATGGTTTTTGTACTTCTCCTGTTGCCGGTTGCACTGTTTCCACATGAATCTGTTCCTGTACCTGTTCCGGAGCCTTTTGCTCTTCTTGTTTCTCTGTCTGAATCTCTGCCTGTTCTCCTGTGTTATCATCTGCCAGTTTCTCTTGTGTTTGATCAGTTTGCTTAGTTATCGGTGGCTCACTAGCCATGTCTGTCTTACCAGTTGTATCTTTATCTACCACAATGTTGATCTTTTGTGTATCAACATCTACTGTGTATAAGACTTCAGGATTAGGATTTATATCTTCTACATTCATACTTTCAACTGTCGATTGATCTTCTGTAGTTGTTGTTATTACCGGTGGAGTAATCAAAGGAGGTGGGGGTAAGTTGTCTTTTACTGATACTAGGAGGTCCACCAACTTTTCCTTTACCCTTGTCCTTGTCCTTCTGATATACCTTTATAGGTTTGTGGCTCATGTACTCTTCATGTTTTTCTTTTTCAACTAGGAATATATCCCATTCATTTTTTGTTTCTTCAGTTACCTCATTGACTCTTCCAACCATTAATGCAATATGTCGGTGTGCAGTAGAGAATACTGACCGGTTGGCTTCTGCAATTAAATCATCTATTTCTTTAGGTGAGTTCACTGGGTAAACAACAAGTAATTTTTCTATCTTGATTTTCTTGTCAAGCTCTACAACAGCTTGTCTTCTTGCTTCCAGTCTTTTGAACAAATCATCTAGTACTTCATCTACCACTTCCATCAAAAATTTCTTATACATGTCCATGTGCAAAATAACACTGTTCTCAACTTGTTTTTTTTCATCTCTTGTCAAAGTACCATACAATTTCTCTATATTCTTGAGTTTCCCTTCCTCTGTAATTTAATTTAGCAATATGTCAAGAGGGGCCAAGTTTTGTTGAGTCCTCTTCCTCTTCTTGGGTGTCAGTTTCTTCTTTGGTGTAGTCTTTCTAACCGGAGATCTCATTGCTTGTTGTTTCTGTCTAGTTCTCCTAGGTGAGGGTGTGGTTTCCAGTGAAGGATCTCTTTTCCTTACAACTCTCTTAAAAGTTGCAGGCATGTCATTCTCCGAAAAAGTACCTACCGGTGATAGGTGAGTTTCAGGTTGTAAAGTTCCTAACTCTTCCTTAGTGATACCGGTTTGTTTCACCACATCTTCTTTAATAGCCTTTGTCTCTCTAGAACCTCTTCTCACAACTAGTTCAACCTTTTTCACTCTCTTCTTAGATTGAATTTGTTTTTCTATGGTCTCAGCACTACCAAATACTTCTTCCTTTGGTTCATTCGGTGCTTCCAGAAGTGCTTTAGCATAAGTTTCAATGATAAGGTCATCAGTCTCATAACCCATTTCTATTACCCAAGTTGTTCTTGGGATGACTGCTTCCATCTAGATCTCATCCTTTTTTATTACAAATCATATGTTATCCTTATACTTGTCAACAATCTTCTATGATAATCCGATTCTCTTCTTCATTTTCGCCTTAAGTGCTTGAAAGTATTCATGGATATTATTTTCTTTGTCTTCACCCATGTTATTAAATAGGTCTGTTAACTATTTCCCTACCGGTATATCCAATCCAAGTTCTTTATAGCCTATACCGGGAACCTGTTTTGTTATGTGTAGCATCAAGCATACAAGCAAATTACCAAACCTAAAAGTTCCTTTCTTATCCTTCTTGATTTTGCCTAAGTTATCAATCAACTCATCTTTTAACCACTCACATATATCAATTTTCACATTGTTTGTAATCATGTCATAAGAACTCTTAATGCATAAACTTGAAACTGAGTTGAGTCTATTTGCATGAGTAGCTTTATACCCTAAAATCGTGCTAATAAATCTCACATTTATATCTGTTACATCATTTACTCTCAAGGACCTTCTATCTGATGTTGCACCAGTTAGTTTAGTTACTAGGTCATTTGAGACCTTTTTAGTCTTGTTTGGTCTTTTACCAGTGGAAGGTAACCCTGTGACAGCTTTCACAGCTTCCTTGGTAATTTTGTGAATTGCATCTAACCAGAAAAATTCACCATGTACCCTGCTTAAGACTATCCTAATCACATCCTTGGGAAATTCAGGAATGCTAAGGATTTCAGTAAATCCTAGGGTTTCAATGATTTTATGTTCCAGTTTTACATTTCCGGATTCATCACATATGATAGATTTATACATTGTTTTGATATCTTCATCTCCTAATTCCTCTATGTTGCAATGGATGTAAATTATGGGGTCTTCAGCATAAACAACTCCTTTTGGAATTTGAGAAAAAGCACCTACAGTATCATCTTTCTTTGCTACCTCGAGAACTAGTTGAAACACGGGCCTAGGGCGTTTTATAACCTCGACTATAGTAGGGTTTTATATATATTCAAGTGCAGAGGTGGATGCCATGATGATAAATACCTCTTTCTGTCTTTGGATAGATTGATTGTTGAAATGCATTTGCCTCTATGCTCAAAATGCTTTAGCTCTGCAAATTTCGCGATCTTCGAATGTTTGAAATCTTGGTGAAGTGAAATGGAGCTAAAATCACAAATTTATAGAGTCTATTTGCCATCTACCACATTTAATCCATGTCGGTTAAATAGTCACTTAACATTGTCTACCGATAATGAAGTAATTTCCAACTTCTTACCATTAACCAAGGGAATAATAGCATATGTCTCATTTATTGCCAAACCCTCAAAAAAGATTTTCTTCAATTTGATGAAGAGTTTCCTACTGGTGGAGTACTACTCTGTCCTGTCAGTGAAGCACTACTCTGTCCTGCCGGTGAAGCATTGATTGGTTCTACCGGTGGAGGAGTATTCCCAACATTTAGGTCAGCCTTTCTAATCCATTGTTTTGAGAATTCTTGCTTAACCTCTTCAACTTTTTATTTTCCTTTCAAGCTAGAACTTTTGTTGTCTGTTGGTGATCCTTTACTTCTACAGAATTTTGCAATATGTCCAATCTTATTACATGCATAGCAAGTCACATTATTTTTCTAAATAGCTTTGCCATAACCTATGCCGGTTTGTGTTCTACATTGATTAGATAAGTGTCAAAATCTTCCACAAACATAACATCTTACATTCATTCTGCAATTTTCAGAGTTGTGACCAACTTTGTTGCATTTTGAACATTGACCGGTGGGTGTGTTGATGTTCTGATAATTTCTAGATCTACATTGATTTTCTCTATGCCCATACTTATTACAGTTAAAGCATTTTCCATTGAATTTATAAGCATTAGTTTGCCTTACCGGTTTGCTGTGATCATGAGTGTTTGAGTACTGGAGCTTTCTCTTGCTTCAAAGCCAATTCCACAAGTATCACCATTAGGTTTCTGAATCTTCAACATGTCACCAAGTTCTTTTGAGCTTTTCTTGAATTTATCTTTGTGTTGATTTGCAATATCCAGTTCTCTTTGTAAGATCTCTTTCTGTCTCATCAGTTCATTGGAGTCATTCTGTGTATGCATCAGATCTGTCTTCAATAGGTCATTTTCATAACTAAGTCTTATGTTCTCATTTGCTACATCACTTAGTCTTTTGGTCAATTCTTCTTCATTCTTCTTCCTATCTTCAATTTCTTTACAGAATCTCATGGTCATATCTTGCATCTCATTCTTCATTGTTATGTTCTCCAGTTTCAGCTTGCTTATCTCATCATTAAGTGATTCATTTTCATCATTCTCATTTTGCATCTTTTCACATAATTCTCTTCTCTTGTTTCTTGCAATGCTAAAATTCTCTTGAAGTGCCTGAATGATATCATGAGCTGCTTCTAGTTGCTTCATCAGATTTTCCATCTTTATCGATGTCAAGATCTTCCTCAAGTTGTTAGGTTTCTGAAAATAGAGGACCAAGCTCTGATACCAATTGTTAGGATTCCCACAGATACTGAAGGGGGGGGGAGTGAATCAGTATCTGACCGGTAATTAGAATTTCTTAACTTAAAACATGAAGAGCATATTATAACAGTGTACCGATATGCAAGAAATAATGCAATAAACAAAAATGAAAGCAACCACATAAGAAACACACCATAACACAGTATTTTAACGAGGAAACCCGGTGTGGGAAAAACCTCGGTGGGATTTGTGACCCACAATATTCACTTACTGGCCAATAAGAGAATATTACTTACAAGAGGGGCCTGCACATGTAGGAAGGCCAATTGCCTAGAGCTCACCGCTCAATGGGAAGTCTCACTGACTTACAATGTGGATTATATAAATCCAATGTCTTGTACTGCTTTACAATAGCATCTATAATGCCAGATTCAGTACCGGTTTTTGCTCTGCTTCTTACATAAATCCTTTAACCTATATTTCGCATAATAGATTTGCCTAATAATTTTTCCTTCTTCCTTCTTCTCTTACCAAATGTCTACAATGATCTCTCTTATATATAAGAGTCATTTTACAATGATATCAAGTCGGCTTTCAAAGTTTTTACAATAATAAACAAAATATAATATAACAAAAATCCTGTCAACCTCTGTGCCGGTATGCTTCCTTTCTTTGCCGGTGCCGGTGGTCTGAGTGCCGGTGTAGAGTGTGATCTGTTGATGCCAGTGTAATGCCTTGCCGGTGCCATAGGATTGTAAGGTTGCCATCAATGACAAAACCTTCAATCACCTACAATGTCTCATTGGAGTGTGCATATGCCAACAGTGATTCACTATTAAATATGTTTTAACAAATTCGTAAAACTCTTTTACATCGAAGAATCAACATAAAACTACTTACCGATAATAAAAATACTACTATTAGAATAAATTTAATGTCTAATAATACCATACTAAAAGAAAAATGAAAATTTAATGTCCAATAATACTATACTTAAAGAGCAATGAAAAAATAAAAAATATTAAATTTAAATTCAAATTTAACTTCAAAAAATAAAACAATAGATGAAATGATAAGAACAACAAAATAGTAATGCAATGGAGAGCCATACATCTCTCCACCCACGTGAAATGACACTAGGTTCTTGCTTGTAGATTTTCTTTTAATGTGCATGATCAAGAAGGGCTATGAAGTTTTCCACCTAGATCCAACTACTTCTATTTGGTTTTGTTTATTTTATTCACTTTTCAAATTTGTACAACCCCACACCATGTTAAAAGGTATCATTTAATTAGTTACTCAATTTCAAGACATGGTTAAATGCTTAGAAATTCTTCTCGGTTAAAAGTTGCTTTGTAATTATTTACTAACATGCATATGTTAAATGGTCATAAAAAAAATTACTACTTATGAAAACTAGTCATGAAAATGACTTCTATTACAAATAACTCCATGTCGTGAATCCCTCAACATGTACACCAATTCTAAAGCTTTATAGTTTCGTCTTTCAAATGTTTATATGGTCTTACGTACTTTTTTTTAGAGCTTTTCAAGTGCTTATATCTATTTGTGTACTTTCTCTACCTCTTTGTTTTATTAGTAGAAAACAATTAAGTACTAAAATGTTAATTGGAAATAGCATTCAAAGGTAAAAGTGCAATCTGATGGGAAATGCTAAAGATGTGCACCCTTTATAGGGAGTATTAATATAGAATATGTAGTGTTGAAAATTGCATACCCCTTTGTAATTCGACCTATATCTTTTGTAACCACTTTGGTGTCCATTCCCCTAACACCTAAGTAGGTTCACTTCAGCCCTTGCATCAGCCTTTTCCCTCTTAGGATGCTCAAGACACCTTTCAACAGCTATCCTTTATATTTTGTTCCATGTTAGCTGCGTGTTTCTCATCACTTGTTGTTTTGTCTCGACACTAGCATGTCACGCGGACGTCCCACGACATCTTAACGTTTGAATGTCAGTTTTGAGCGCAGCTTTCCACTTGTCACCTATCTTGGTCGATGAAAACGACTTAGAATCTTCTGAAACAGCTCGCCAACCCTCTCTTTCCCTCCTTTTCTCTCATTTAAACCCATCTTTCTCTTCTTTTCAAGCTCTCTAGATTATGGACACAATATCTCTCATTCTTTGGACTCTCACAGCTTTCTCCGGCTCTCTCTCGCTTGCTACAAAAGTCTCTATTTTTCTACAACACTCTCAAGCTCTCACAGTATCTTTTGAAACTCTCTTGGCTTTCTCAAGCCTCTTTGGTAATACTATCATTCTATCTATCTCGTCTTTGAGCATCCTGGGATTTATCACATCCCCTATCTACTCAATTATTTTATCATTCTACTTATTTATCTTTCAATCTATCTATCTATCTAGGTTGTCCATGGAGGTGGAAACACCAAAACAGGGGTCTGAGGCAGACTCCAAAACACAACCCCCAACATTTTCCCTTCTTGCTTGTGTGTAGGTTTATAATCGTGGGAAAGTTGTTTTATTGCGAGAGGCTCCAATCGTGGACCGGTTGTGAGTTCCTTTTATCTTTTCCTCTTTACTTTATCCTAATCATTTCGTATTTCACATCTGTTAGCTTGGTTTCATAGTTTTCTGCACTTTCATCACATTGCACCCATGTCCTGTACTTTCTGTATGACCTCTGCACTTCATCTATACAGGACGACAGTGCGCCGCGCTGGTGTCCCAGCCTTGCACGCTCGTCCTTGGGACAGAGGCTTAGTAGAGTCGTCTGAGAATCTAAGGTTGTGGGTGGTTCCTCTAGCTTGTTATTTTTATCCCCTGGCTCACCTTAGTGCCAGTTTGAGTGAGGTAGCAACGTGTTGATTTGTTCTTTGAGATTCGTCATCTTGGAAGTGACAAATCCCCCCCTCTACAAAATATATGAGATATATATTAGAATAATATATTTTTTATTATAGTTAAAAAGTTGTTCAATTGGTTGCACACAATTGGCAAGAATAGTAGCGTGTTCCAAGATTTTGTCATCCAAAATACAATATAAGGGAAAAGAACATAATCATCCTACAAGTTACTCTCACAAAATGGATACCCCTTAATCTTTAACTATCCACCAAAGAAATACCATCTTAAATCGATAACCCCGATACCAACTAATTACAAAAATGACGAGTATGATGTAAATCCCTTAGAAAGAAAAATATATATAGTTAGAAATTAGGAAAGTTACTCTCACAAAATGGATACCCCTTAATCTTTAACTATCCACCAAAGAAATACCATCTAAAATCTATAACCCTAATACCAAATAATTACAAAAATGACGAGTATGATATAAATCCCTTAGAAAAATATATATAGTTAGAAAGTAGGAAAGTTTCAAATCATTTCTTCCATAAATGTGGTTTGTACTCGAAACATTATTTCATACAGCTCTTTAAACAAAATCATGTTTGAACAAATTATTTCTTCTCTAGTTGTGTTTGTTACACTTAGATTATTGCTTAGGACTTTTTAACTATTTTTTCTTTCATATTTTGTTTAGGTCTCTTACGATTGGTTTTTTCATGCTTCCTTCATGTTTTATAAGTTGGGCATCTATCTTAAGTCGAACAATATCTTTCTTTGTTTTGGTTCACTTAAAACCATGCGCTACCTTCATTGTAGCTTACAAGCATCTTTGCAATAATTGCACCCTTGGTAAGTCATTTAACGATTGAATGTTTTTAATAACGTCCACGAGGCCAAACCGCCTATGGGACCCACGGATAGCTAGCAAATCATGCGAGACCCAAACAAACCCAAACGGAAAACTGTGACTGCTAAACCTTGTTCTCCTTCGACAACTTGAATCTTCTGTTGTGCATCTTGGTTAGGAAATCTGCAACTCTGGTTATCTTTTCTTCATCAAATAGGTTTGTCAAGGTGTTTACATTTAGTGTCTCAACATAATTGATCCAAATATCATTGCAATCTGGATACTCCATGATATAATGTCATTCTATCTCCACCACCCCTTGAGTGCAATATCTACATCTTCTATCTTCCCATTCCTATTTGAGTGCAATATTTACTCTTATAAAATGCCATACACATCTGAAAGATAGCCTGTATCAGTTAGTTTATGTTGAATACGGACCCTTAGAATAGTCCCCTTAAACTGTGCCCTGGAATGATGAGGCTAACGTATCCTAGAACTCTTGTCCGAAATTCTTTTCTTTTACAATTAAATATTTTCTTTCAATACATAGATTTCCTTATAGAAAGCTCATTAAACGTCCTACTGGTGCAAAATTGGATAAATTATAACAGATCTTTGTACATAGGGGAGAGGACACATAACTAGGTAAATGTTTTCAAAGTACAGACAAGATAGAATTGACATAAATCTTCTGGAGTGGATTAACGTATAACAAACAAATCTTATCAACGAATTTCAAAAAATCACTTACGTGATTGCTGACACAAAAATGTTACCATTCTTTGAACATACAAAATGTTCTCTTGATTCACTAAGAGAACAACAGATAATTAAGTGCCACCTCAAATTAAATGCCCTTTTCATGGTTGAACTATAAACCACAAAATTTCAAGAATTACTACAAGAACTAAAAAAAACACTAGGAATAAAGTTGAAGAAAAAAGTGCATTTGTCTTCAGCCACTATAGTCTTACACCCATACAATTTAAAATAGCTAAATCAACACAAGCCAACAACGTACATCAAAAATATGCATAAATTGAAAAGAAATGAGTGCCATATGCAAGTGATTTTGAGATTCAGATTATCCTAACTAAAGGCTTCTTAGATTCAGGGAATGTTGTTGAATGGTCTTCTAAAGAAAAGCATGAAAATTGGAAACCCGATTTCTTTTTAGAGAAGAGTTTTGCATTCCAATAAGAAAAAAATGTTCAAACTATCTCCATGTTTGTGCTTTTGTATGGGAACTTAAGTCCAAATTATCTCCAAGTGCAAACAAAATATAATTGTGTTAGACCAATACTTTGATAATTAAAGACTAGAATAGATAATGTACACTGTTATAAAATGCACAATAGGTTTATATGCCATATTTCTTGAAGAAGATGGTAACACTCAAGCAGAACACACCATTTCTAATCATTAATTAACTAGAAGCTTGTTTCTCTTGTGATTCCACACATAAAGACATAAAATCCCAGCTTGCCAACATATGATAAGGCAATGGTGCAACAAATTTTAGCATGTCAGTATTGGTATCTCTCTGATCTGGCATATCCAATTGCTCCAGGGCCTTATTGACATTAGGAATTGCTAATTTTCTGCAGTGAAGATGGAGCAAGGGTGTTTTTGCCAACACACTACCTTCTTCCACATTGGCCTCTTCAGTCCTATTGCGCTGTGTTGCAAACTCTTGACTAAGGTCCATTTTGGACATTGGCGACCAAGCCCTGTGTATAGACCATCCATACTTAAAATCCCCCACGATAGGTGTCCCCAAGGCTTCAGCACAATGAACTCGAATCTACAACAGTAAGACTTAAGCTTGTTAGATTGGATTATCATAAAGAAAATAAAAACAGTATTCCCTATTTTCCAAGTGTTCATAACTATCACATCGTTTCTTCCAAGTATATGAAAAGAAAGGCAACAAAAAGAAAGGGGCAAGAAACTGCTTTCAACCGAAATGACAAATATATCTGGGTATGATAAAAATGTGTAGTGTGAAGTCAAACAAGTAGGAATACAAATTCCAGGAAGTAGTAGGCAACATGAGCTAAACTGAAAAAAGCTTTACAATTCTTTTTGACCAGGCAAGTTGCATGTTCTGTTTTCCCATTTGAAAGGTAAAAGAAATCATCTTTAATTCAAGTTTCCCCATGTTGTTCAGCGCCAGTTTTCAACCTCTCTTCCATTATGCACTCCTCCGCTGGTGGTTTTCTGACCTCATTATTTGTTTCCATCTCCAAATTATAACCTTCTAAACACCAGGAAAAGCAAAAGAAAATGAAATGTAAATTTTCAAAGCAAAGAATTGTACCTGATGTTTTCTCCCAGTAAATGGGAAGAGCTCAAGCCATGTGCAACCTACACAATCAAACAATGTTATTTTAAGAAAAAGCAAGAAAGAGAAAATTTATACGTAACTACCTTAAGAATGCATGGATGAAAGCTAATAAGCTAACATAAGAACAAATGAATAGTGATCACAAGCACCTTACCAGAAACAAAAACTTAAAGTATAGGAAAGGAAAAACATATATGCTTATATATTTCATGTATATATTCTGATGAAGAGAATGACACTGAGTTGAAGACAAACATGGGGAGAATACTAAACAGGCATGTCATAAACCAAACAAGCATTGAAAGGTTGTAAGTTTTTATAAAAAAAATAACTAAAATGTTAGATAAGTGCTTTACAATTTTGTTTTTTTTTTTAACTTTTTTTCCCCGTCTTGGCCGAATCTAGTGAGTCTGCCAAGACTCGGCAAGTCCGGGTCTAGAGTCCCATAGACTCTACAGAGGTGGCTCACCTTTGGACTTGCTGGGTCATGTAACACTATTCTAACGTTGGAAATATTAAAAGGGACAACTAAGTGTAGTAGCTCATTTTAGAGGTGTTGAAAAGTTATTTCTAACAGAGGCTTTAAAAAAAAGACTTTATTCATGAACAAACATGATTATTCATCAAAAAGATGAAAATTGCTTCATAAAGTTAATTATTTATTTTATAAAAGGAGTTTTGGAGCAATCAAGGAAAAAACTAATATTTTATTGCTTCAAAAAGTTATAAAAGGAGGTTGGGGGCTCATTGTTTGTGTTGTTGATAAATTTCATTTTACTTCTGCATTTTAGACTCTTGGAGAGAACTTGTGCTATTTTCATAAACCCTTAAGGACGAAGACCCTATTGAGTTTGCTGATTTTAATGGTGAAAGACCCTCCCTAGCTAGTTTATGGTGGTTTCACTTCAGAAATCACATCAGAGCTTCAATGGAATATGACGTGTGAGTTATTGAGATGGTTTGCAGCTTGTTCTAGAGTAATTCTTGGCTGTATGGAGGTGCTTGGTTGTAGAGATTCTGTATGAGATGATTTGTTGTTGATCAGATTATGTTGGAAGATGTTTGGGGTTTGTGGCACTAGGGTTGGATGGTGTTTCAGACCTCCTCCTTTCTGTTTCAGATTTTTGACCTGCATATGATAGAGATTTTATAATGAATAGTGAGTTTGAGGGTTCCTATATCAACTGCAGTGCTTGATCAGTGATGGGTATGGTTCATTGTGTTATTTGAGTGATTTCTACATGATATTCAATGCTATTTCAGATTCATATTAGCTGTTATTTAATATCAGACCTGCGTATAAGTGTTTGACAATGATTTTCAATGTTACTTCAGTGATTTCAAGGCTTCTCCGTCATCTTCTACACCTGTCCTTCACTTGGGTATAATTGCTTTCGATTTCATATAATTCACAGTGATATTACTTCATGAAATGTATTGCAGCAATATTTCAGTTTGAAAATCAGATTTAGAGCTTATATTGCAGCTCATGTTAATCATTGTAATTACTCATTCTTACTTACAATGAGATATGTTTGTAATATCCAAATGGTTATACCATCAGTTACTTTTGTGCATGCATTTCTCAGATTGCAATATTGGACTGTTTACATCCAGTACATATAGCATTTCATAACTGGCCAAGCCTGGTATTATCAACCATTTTGGTTTGAATCAAAGCTTGACTCATGCCAGTAGTTTGCATGTTCATTCTGTTTATCATGCACGTTGCTGAAGAAGAGTAGAAGTGGTGAGCTCAACCGCCTAGTGCATGCTTTGTGGGAAATTACAAACTCCATTGAACAAATGTGGCATTTGGTTGTCGTGGACACCTGTTGTGTACGTACTCATTTGCATGGTATTCATTATAATAGCAGATTGAGTAGAAGTGTGGTACTTAGCACCACATGCCCTCGCCTTGCCTATCTTGGGATCTAGGTGATCATAAGGTGTATTGGAGATTGCCTATTGCTTGGTTTATCAGTTGAGATTGTTTGGAAATAAGTAGGGGTGATCATTACATATTACCCAAAGAAGGGAACACCTCCCACAAAAGGAATTGGATGCCTATAACCTTGTTAAAACTTTGCTAAGGTGTTGGTTAGGAGAGTGAAAGTCATTTTACCTCAGATCATTTCTCCTACTAGCAAAAGACTGGTTGAGGGGAGGTATATTTTGGATAATATTTTCACTGGTTGGGAGGTGATGAATTGGGCTAAGATATCTAAACAGAGTATGTGCATCTCTCTTATTGAATTTGAAAAGGCTTATGATCATATTGGATGGCCCCTTGTCCTTCTAATTTTGAAATCTTTGCGTTTTGGGGAAGCTTTCTACAAGTAGGTTAGTGTGCTGAGAAAAGATGCTTCAACACAAATATGTGTTAATGGGTAACTATATTCCTCCTTCCCCTTGCACATCTGTTAGGCAAGGATGCCCACTTGTTCGTTCTTGATCTTTTATTATTGTTGAAGCAATTCACCTATTTGTTCAAGGATTGCTCCTTGGGTCCACCTATGAAGGGACTTGCTCAGCCTAATGGGGACTCACTATTGAAAGTTGAAACTACAATTTGCTAACGGCCTTGCTCCTTTTCCTAAAATGGATGAAGAATATTTTTGTGAATCTTAATAGGAGTTGAAGTGTACTACCTTGCTTCTAATTCAAAAATAGCTATTCATCAATATAATATACTAGGCTAGAAAGTGAATCCCCTAGGTGGCTAGTTGATTAAAGGTGGAGCAGGGTTGGTCCTTATAAATTGTGTAATATCTCTTGTAGTGTTTTAACCGAATATGCAAGGAATGTTTGCTAACAACCTGTCTTTTCAATCTGCGTGTTATGCAACTTTGATTTTTGTGTGTTTGCTGATGTATGTCTCAGAAGTTTCAGTTTGATATAAAGGACGTCAAACACCTGCTCCTTATGGAAGAAAAACTACAAATGTCTTGGAAATGAAAGTATAATTGCCAAGAATGCATAGACAACTTCCTACAGATATATCAAATTTGGTTCTCAAATATGGTCAACTACTAATTGGCATTATGGCAAACAGTTGTCATACATCCTCAGAAAAAGTTATATAAGATGCAACCAATACTCCTTCAATCTTAATTCATATGATAACCCAATATGTCATTACAATGATAGTGATATAATCAAACACATGGACTGATAGCAATTAACCATTTTCAGACTTCTGAAGACAAATGACAGTCCTAATCTTATGCACACAAACTGATAATTTCAATGAAGTTTATTTGCAAATGAACCTGGGGTAAGGCGCCTTGAAGAAGCAAGCAATATCATGAGTGAGGGAGTCTTCAATGTGCCATTTCAACCCTCAATACAAATCGCCCCTGCTGCTGCAACTGAAGTCGGATACAATGATGATGTGGTGGCTGCAAGTCCTTTATTCTCCTTCAAAAATAATCGCCCTTCCTAGACAAGTGTAGCACTGTCCCTATAGCTGAGATTCGATGCCAAATAGGTGACTTGTTAGGAGCTGCCTGCCACGATTTTTGACTCAGTCTGATTTAGCATTGATTCCTCCACAAAATCAACCTAAAATTGTCTTCAAAAGAATCGCCTTACTCCACCAAAAATATCGCTGTCCTCAAAACCTTGAAGTGATGCATTCCCAATGGCCTATGAGCAAAATCGTGGTGGAGGAGGGTCTGCAGCAATGTGTCTCAGATCTGATATATCACCTGCAAACTACACAAACTCCTCCAATATGCTTCAAGAACATTCGCCTAGCCTCTCCAAACGTGTAGACACAATTATCACTATTCATTCACTCAATAGCTGAAGTCTTCAACAAAAATTGTACACCATGCAACTGATATAAAACTCCAATTAGCACAATATGAAGTACTGAATGTCCCTCAGCAACCCTTCGGAGGATCTCTCACCCCCTCAGTTATGCAGATCAAAGGGAGGTATCGTTCCCTAAGACCAAATCTGCGGACAACCCTTGGCTCCACAACCACAATACAAGAGAAGATAACAAATAACCAATGATGCACAATGAACCAACCTCCGATATTTATCCTTATTTCTCCACATGATTGGTTCCTTCTAGAAGATTCTTCTCTAACTCGTATTCTCCTTTTACACTTTAATTATTAAAATAAAATAATATTATGTTATAAAGTGCAATTATAACATCACACGTGTGATCTCATCAAAACCATGTAGAAATAAAAATGTGAAGCCATGCATATCCGCCAAATCAACCCTCTATTCAACACCTTGGCCTAAGAGGGTCAAATAATAGGCCAACCTCGTGAATGTCCACATGCTAAGGAGAAGGGGACATTACAATCCGCTCTCCCTGAAATTGATTGCCCTCAAGCAATCTCAATGCTAGATGCTGCAGAATCTCCTCGCTCTCCCGGGTACCATCCTCAACCGACAAATCCTTCCATTTGATTAAATATTCCTTGATGACTCGTCTCCTCAACTGATCCTCCCTTACATCCAAGATAGTGAGGGTACTAAAATCAACTTACCCTCATCATCCAAGGGTGGTAGAGTTGTGGAAGGGATCACATGATGTACGAATGCCTTCTTGAGGCGTGGGACATGAAACACATTATGCACTCTGTTGTCTATCGGTAACTCAAGCTCATAAGCCACCTCCCCAACACGCCTGACAATCCGATAAGGTCCATAATATCATGGCTTAAGCTTTTCTGCACCACTCTTCTTGAGAGTGGACTGCCCATATGGCTGCAACATCAAATACACCATGTCACCTACCTCAAATGAACGCTCTACTCTCTTTTGATCTACATACTGCTTGTGCTGATTTTGTGCCTTTTGTATATTCTCTCGAAGAGCCCTCATAATATCCCGATTCTCCTGTAACATGTCTCCTGCACTAAGCACTCTAATGTCACTCATCAACAAATCAAGCAAGCTAGGCGCCTCATAACCATATAATGCCATGAATGGTGTCATCTGAATAGAATGGTGGTAAGTGGTATTATAGCAATACTCACAAAGATATATCCACTTGACCCAACCCTTTTGCTGCCTTGCAATGTAATTCCTAAGATATCCCTCCACCCACTTATTCACTATCTTTGTTTGTCCATCAGTCTACAGGTGGTAGCTCGTGCTCGAAGTGAGCTCGGTCCCACAAAGTCTAAAGAGCTCCTGCCAGAAATGGCTCATAAACCGGCTATCTCTATCACTCACTATACTCTGAGGTAAACCATGCAATCTAAATATCTCACGAAAGAAAAGCTCTGCTACCTGTGTAGCTGGATATGTAGTGGTGATTGGAAAGAAATGAGCATACTTAGTCAAACAATCAACCACCACATAAATACAATCCTTACCCTGCACCTTAGGTAAACCTATGATGAAGTCCATGGAAATGCATTCCCACTTCCTGTCAGGAATCGGAAGTGGTTGGAACAAGCCTGCAGGGTATGTGTGGTCCTGTTTATTCTGTTGGCAAACAAGACACTCTCTAACATATCAAAGAACATCTGATTTCAAACCCTTCCAAGTGAACCTCTCCCTTTTCTGTTTGTATCTCTTGAAGTAGCCAAGATGACCTGCCATAGGTGTATCATGAAAGATTCTCATCACCACGTTCTTCACATCCGATCCTGGGGTCAGAAATATCCTCCCCTTGTAAATGATTAAATCATTCACAATGGAGTACCTATCATCATGAATCGACCCCTCAATTATACCTGAAGCCCAAGAGTCCTTGGCATATTCTGCCACAATCAGATGCCTCCAATCCTCTGAAACCTCTGCCATGGAGCTCAAATGTGGACGACGAGACAGTGCATCAGCAACTACATTTTGCGTACCTTTGACAAAGGAAATGTCGAAGTCATGATTGCAACTTGCTTACCTATTTTTGCTGCCTATCATTAAGATCTCGCTGCCCAAGGAAATGTCTCAAGCTGTTATGGTTAGTTTTTACAATGAATTTGCTGCTTACCAAATACTGCCTGCATTTGGCCAAAGCGTGCATGGCCAACATTTCCTTATCATATATGTTGTAGCTCCTCTCAGGACCTCTCAACTTCCTGCTCTCAAATGCAATCAGATGTTTGTCGTGCATAAGGACAACCCCAATCCCTTCACCTAAATCATCACACTGCAACTCAAAGGGTTTGCTGAAATCTGGCAAAGCAAGTACTGGGCAGGTAGTCATAATTTGTTTGAACATCTCAAAGCATTCCTGCACTTCGGGGGTCCAAACAAAAGCTCCCTTCTTAGTCAAATATGTGAGTGGAGCTGCATGCCGTGAGTAATCATTAACAAACCTGCGATAAAAACTGCACAAGCCCAAAAACCCTCTAAGTTGTGTAAGATTCACAGGTATAGGCCATTCTACAATTGCCTTGACCTTGTCGGAATCCATATGCACTCCTTCAGCACTAATGATGTGACCTAAATAAATTAACTGTCATACCCAAGTCACACTTGGATTCTTTGGCATATAGAGACTCCTTGCCAAGAATACCCAAAACTGTATCAAGATGTGCAATGTGTTCCTCCCATGTCCTACTGTACACCAAAATGTCATCAAAGAAGACTAGCACAAATTTCCACAATTGTGAATGAAACACCCTGTTCATCATGGACTCAAATGTAGCGGGTGCATTGGTTAGGCCACATGGCATAACCACGAACTCAGAATGTCCACAATGACAATGAAATGTCGTCTTCTCAATGTCCTGCTCCCTAGCCCGAATCTGATGATATCCTGACCTCAAGTTGATTTTAGAAAAATACTGTGCACCACATAGCTCATCAATCAATTCATTAATTCTAGGGATGGGATACCTGTTTTTGATAGTCTTTTTGTTCAACAACCTGTAGTCAATACACATCCGCAACGTATCATCCTTCTTCTTGACCAAAACTACGGATGAAGAAAAGGGTGACTTACTAGGTCGGATATGTCCCATAGCTAGCAACTCCCTAATGGTTTTTTCTATCTCATCCTTGAGCCGCTTAGGATGCCTGTAGGGAGTGACTATCACGGGCTTAGCAACCTCTTCCAACTCAATGAAGTGCTCTATCTCTCTATCTGGAGATCTACCAAGTGGAATCTCGCTGAAGACCTTATCATGCTTGATTCTCAACTCCTAAATGTTAGGTGGGTAGATAGGTTTTTGTTGCTCTTCCTGTGTTGGCTGCAAAACACAACCTGTTGCCCAATCAACCATGTCACGTCGCAAGAGACGCTCCATCCTCCTAAATGATATAGTCCTGCAGCTAGTGTCCCGAGTGCCTTCAGCACGTGTCTTTCCATCCTTTTCAAATCACATTTCCATATCACGGAGGTTGAGGGTGAATATTCCTATGTCATGCAGCCATGTCATTCCCAAAACCATATCTGTGTCCCCCATGTTTACCACATAAGAATCAGCCTTGAATTCAAAATTATTCAAGCGCATAGGAAAATTCAAAATCATTTTGTCACACTTGAGAGTGTAACCATCAACAACCTTTACACGTATTCCCACAAAATCCTCGGTGCGTATGCCTCGTCTCTCAACAAGTCTTGCATCAATAAAATTGTGTGTTGCACCTGCATCAAGTAGAGTGATGATTTTCTGTCCAACAAGTACTCCTCTCATCCTAAAAGAACCCTCATGTTGGATGCTAGTGAGACGCGCCTCCTTAAGCTTCACTTCAGACTCTAACTTCCCCTTCTTGTTCTGACTTTTCTGATTTTGAATCTTCATAATCTGATTGCTGGTCAGAATCTGATCCTTCATAGAGAGCCCACATAGCCCTGTTTGCTTTCCCTTTAGGCCTTAAAGGATAGTCATGATTAGCATCATAAGGCCCCTTACAATAGAAGCACAATTTCTTCTTTCTTAAGTCATTAAGTGTCTCAAGATCAAGCGGAAAAGTTGACTTACCCTTTGCCTTATCTTCCTTCTTTGGAAATTTCTTGTTGTCGCAGTAGGAAGATGACTCCTTTGATGTAAACTTGCTGGTAGGTGCGGCAAATTCCATCCCACGTTCTTTCTTCATAGCTTCTTGTAAAGATGGAGGATCGAAGGCTTTCAATCAGCCCTTCAGTGGTTCCATTAGCCCTTCAATAAATAAGACTACCAATCTTCTTTCGCTGATATTAGGAACCATGACTGATAATTGTTGGAAATCAGCAACATATGCTTCAACGGAACCATGTTGCTTAAGTTGTGCTAGCTCACGAAAGCTTACCTCGGGGTCTTTAATGTCAGGTCTTTCAATCAGTTTTTTAGTGAGCTCATCATTAGTGGTAATTAAGTTGTGACCAAGAGTGATCAACCCGTGGTACCACCACTCATGAGCAGCTCCTTCAAAATGTAAGGTGGCAAATCTTATTGCATCTTCTTCAGGCATAGGTCTTAATGATAGATAATTATCAAGTTTTTGTACACAAAATCTAGCTGTACATTTGTTGCTTCCATCAAAATATGGCAGAGTGATCTTGCCAAGTGTTTGTTGATAATCATTTCTTGGCAGAATATAATGATCATTTCTTCCTCCTCCTCTCCTATTCCTTTGATTCATGAATTGATCAAAGGTCCATTGATCCTTCAAATCAGCAGGTAATGCATTGTACTCTTGGTAAGCTTGCCTTGCTTCATCTCCAGAGGTTGTGGCTGCAACAACTGGAGATTGTTCTTCCCTTGGTGTGAAAGTAGGGAAAAGTGGTCTAAAGGCTGATTCTCTACTAGTAGTTATGTGGACAGAACTGTCTCTTTCAATATTCCTGATATTTTCATTCTTTCCGTTGTGTTCAGCTTCATGACGTTGACGGAAGTTATTGTTGTTGGACTGCTGTTCCATTTTTCCCAGCAATCGAGACATCATGTCTAGCATGGTGTCAAATTTCCTCTCAGTCCGTGCATCTTTGTCTTCTTCTACCAAAGTCTGAATTGTCTTACCAACGGCTCTTTCCCTTAGTGCTGCTGACAATGTATCTACTTCAGGTACTTGTGGATTTTGGTACTGCTGTCTCTGTTTATTCCCTGTTATAGTACCTGATTTCTCTTGCACTCATTCACCAAAAATCTGATCACAGGATGGCAGGATGAAAGTTCTGATACCATTGTTATATCCCTTGTAGTGTTTTAACCGAATATGCAAGGAATGTTTGTAACAACCTGTCTTTTCAATCTGCGTGTTATGCAACTTTGATTTTTGCGTGTTATGTTGATGTATGTCTTAGAAGTTTTAGTTTGATATAAAGGACATCAAACATGTCCTCCTTATGGAAGAAAAACTACAAATGTCTTGCAAATGAAAGTATAATCGCCAAGAATGCATAGACAACTTCCTAGAGATATATCAAATTTGGTTCTCAAATATGGTCAACTACTAACTGGCATTATGACAAACAGTTGTCCTACATCCTTAGAAAAAGTTATATGAGATGCAACCAATACTCCTTCAATCTTTATTCATATGATAACCCAATATGTCATTACAATGATAATGATATAATCAAACACATGGACTGATAACAATTAACCATTTTCAGACTTCTGAAGACACATGACAGTCCTAATCTTATGCACACAAACTGAGAATTTCAATGAAGTTTATTTGCAAATGAACCTGGGGTAAGGCGCCTTGAAGAAGCAAGCAATATCATGAGTGAGGGAGTCTTCAATGTGCCATTTCAACCCTCAATAGAAATCGCCCCTGCTGCTGCAACTGAAGTTGGATACAATGATGATTTGGTGGCTGCAAGTCCTTTATTCTCCTTCAAAAATGTAGTGTCCTAAATTGTACCCGGTGCATTTATGACACTTGTGCATGATGCCTAAGGCATTTATGACGACCCTGTGATCGAAATTGTAACATTTTGTCATCGTAAGGCCTTCATTCCAAGGATCATTGCTTAGCCCTGCCAACCCTTTGGGGCCTATTCCCGACAAACGGCAACGCGACGCGGGGATGTTCGTGCACCGCACTAACATCCCAGAAAATGGTTAGAATTCAAAAGTGTCGGTGACTCAGATGCACGCCGACGCATGTCCCTAGGCCTGCGTCGTGCCGTAACGGCTCCCCGCGCTTGCTTCGAATTAAAAACCCTCTTCAACTCATTTGAAAGGGTTCCCAATTTGGGTTCTTGGCTATCTTGATCTTTGTGCTCTCTCAAGCTCTATCAAGGAACATCAATATCAAAGGCAAGCTATCAATACCAACATCAAGCTTCTCGAACTCATAGAAATATCGGATGAGGAGTATGAAGAGGGAAATTTTGAACTCAGGGGCATATTTTGTCGTCTATCCATCTCAAGGGAACCGAGATTTGGAGGATCCAAACTACCGACCCTCGATCAGAGGGAGCACAAGGACGAGTCAAGGCTTGGAAGTACCCGAAGTGTTGGGGACACTAGAGGTGGACGTGTAGAGGATGCGAGTGTGGTTGAGAATGCAGGGAAAGCATCGAAATGTGGCGATTGGAACAGTCCACCCAAATCTGGGACACAAGGGAGTAAGCGAGTGAGAAAGATGGTGTCTCCTTCGACAAGTCCGAACGTGGATCAATAGAAACTGCCAAATTTCACAAGCAATGGGTCAAAGGATCCTACACGACACTACAAGACGTGTGAAACCATTTTAATTGGCAAGCGGCCAATTAGATAAAGGCTATTGGTTGAGGGTGTTTCCTACAACATTACGAGAAATAGCCATCAATTGGTTTTTAGGATTAGAAGAGAAACACACAGAATCGTGGGATAGCCTGAAGAAGGCATTCCAAGAGGAATTTAAACTCCTAAGAGACAACAATGAAATTGTTGCTGAAATCTACAATACCAAACAAGGGAAGCATGAGAGTGTACGGGCATACAATCGTAGGCTCAAGGAGTTGCTAAGTAAGATAAAGAACCAGCCAGTTGACGAGTTGAAGAAGAGGTGGTTCATCGAGGGATTCACCCCCTCACTGCGCAAGAAGATGAAATTAGTGCCTTTGTCCTCATATGTTGATGCTTACAATTGGCCGATGGACACCGAGAGTGAAAACAAAACATCCTCCCAAGGGAAGAGGAAGATCAACGATGATGAGAGCACCAAAGGTAGCAGTGATGAAGAATCCAAAACAGTTCAAGCCCTTTGACAAGATATGTTGAGAATGATGAAATAATTGAAGGCCGAGAAAGGAACCAAAAAAGAAAGTAATGAACTATGGTGTACTTAGTGCAAAATCGAGGGGCACGCGAAAGGTAATTGTCCTAAAAAGATGTTTTGTAAGATTTGCTAGGTGATGGGTCATTCAATAAAGGAGTGTCCACATAATTTGAAGACTAGAAGTATGCAAGTACTCTTCACACAAGGAAAATCTAGCCCATCGAAACCACATAATGTATTGTAAGGCAGTCATGGAAATCAATGAGGGCAAAATCAAATACAGTATGACTCCAGAGGATGTCCTATCATACAGTGTCAACAATGTAGTGAATGGGAACACTTTGCTTGAGATTGCTAAAATAAGGAAGACAACATACAATTATTGTGCAAATGGTGTGGATAGGGGAATCATGAAGACATTGACTACCCGAAGCAAAAGGGCATTAATATGCTAGATGTGGCAAAACAAGATGAGGCAATTCTGGCAATCACAAGAGCACAGATGTAGAAGGCGGTGTTCTTAGACCCTTGTACGGAGAAGGAACAACTTCGAGAAGCCAAAGTAGAAGTAGAACAAGTGTTGGTAAAGGACCGAATAACTTCCAATGGAATTGCAAGTATGTCATTGCGGGAGTCATAAAAGAACATAGTTCGACAAGTGCTACAGACAACCATACCCATCAAGGTGACACACCTCCTTCAAACTACGTCACATCTGAGAGTGGCAATTACCAATACGGTCAGTGATGACACAATTAACCGAAAACAATGTAAACCATAAGAGGAACCGATAGGGAAACCACCACATGAAGGGATGAGGCCAATGATCCAATGTTGTTGATGGTGAGTATCGGGTGGAAGTCAACCGTCGTCGAGATGGAAATAATGGGGAAGAAGTTGACAAACACCATCGTCAATGGAGGCTCAAGAGTAAACGTATTGCCAAAAGATACTTGGAAATGCCTTGGAAGACCAACGCTCTGGTCGGCAACCTTTCACTTGGTAGGTGTTGACCAACACAACATCAAGCCATTGGAAACATTGACGGCACAAAAAGTAATGATTGGGACACAAACATTTTTTCTTAGATTTCGTAGTCATCCTGTTGTAGAAGAAGGCATATGATGCACTCCTTGGGAGGGGATGGTTGATTACTGCCAAGGTGAATCATAATTGGAAGTGGAACACACTCTCGATCGAGAGTGATGAGAGGAAGTACGTCATCAACCCGAGGAACTAGGTTGCGAGTGAAGAACTGGCATCTTTCAACTTAGTGTCTAAGGGTGGAGATTTTCGGATGGAGGAAGGACGAAAAACAATGGAACCTAATGACGAAGTGGTGCTCGAACTAGAAGTTTGCTCTGAAGATGACACAAGTTCCTTGAACGGACTATTCGATTGGCAAATGGAGGACTACGAGGTATTTTTGCCAATGTGTAATTTTCTTGAAGCTACAACGCATGGTGAAAAGGAATTGATGAAAGTGTGTAAAGTTATGGACGATACATTTGACAATGAGGAGATGAACAATGGAAGGAAAAACAATACGAAATTGAAGAAAATTGAAAAACTAAGGCAAAATATGGAGTTGGCCAATGAGAATTTTTTTTTAAAATGGAAGTATTAAGTTGGTACACCACCCAACACTAGTACGACACTCAATACTCAATGCATGACCTCTAAGGAATTTTATAGTATGGAATCTAAGTCTTCAATTCATACAGCAGCATTTGGCAAAGCCCATCCAACAATCTTGGTACCACACCTTAAGGAATTGGCAACTGCATTTTGAGGTTAAGGCATACTATACAACATTCCCATACCCTTGCTCAGGATCCAAGACCGTATGCCACAAACAACCTTGCGAATTTGGGCAGAGGAAGGGACATTAGCACATGCCTGTATGAGAACATTAAACTGTATAAGGAGCAAATTGGAAGGTCGTACGACAGGAAGAGAAGGAAACTGGATGAGTCATACGAACAAGAGAAGATCAAATTGTATGGATTGAAATCGTACACCAAGACATTACAAATTGAACCGAACATGTCATATGAGGAGAAAAAGGTGTCGTACGAGGAGAAGCATAGGTCGTACATGAAAGTAAGCACTGCATACGACCAAAGTAAGTTGTACGAGGACATTGGGCTGTACGACAAAATTGAGGACTATAAGACCGTATGTGGAGTACTGCATCAACCATATGTGAACACCATTAGCTTGCACGTAAGGTTTCAAACTGTACGTATTTTGTTTCAGATTGTATATGACTTGTATCAGACCATACGTGATGTGTATCAAGTCGTATGTGAGGTCAGGTGAGCCATTCGTGGCCAGGTTGTATGGGAAGGGCAAAGAAAGCAAGTGGTAGGAGAGAAATCTATATTTTTTGGCTTCATCAACAATCTTTTTGACGTCTTAAAAAATTAAAAAAATGATGTGCTGCCCCTCAACCCTGCAAGGAGCATTGCCCCTTGATCCCATTGGAGGAGCTGCCCCCAGACCCCCGCAAGGAGTGCTGCCCCTTGACCCTGTTGGGAGTGTTGCCTCTAAGCCCCCATGTGATTTGGCAGGTACACTACAAGTTGGGGTTGTCCGATCCAAGTCATTGTCTACACTCTTGTCATTAGTCTTCCCAAATATTACTTGATCTATACTTGTAGTTTGGAAGACAACTTTATCTTTTTCTGGGGGGGGGGATGATAAAGTCAACATAAAATGCCTATTGTTATGTTTGATAATATTGGTTATTCGACAATGTATTAATTGTCCAAATTAAGTTTGTTGTCACTCTCAGGTAGTTAATGTATCGATTGGTTGGCAATTGTGCTCCTCTTAGCAATCATCGGGTCCTTTAAATATGTTGTGTACCATCAAGGAAGGTAGTAGGATAGAGTGAGATCATTTATAATCCCTAGCCAACCATCTTTGGTCTTATTTTCTACAATAATTTCATGTGCAAATAAAGATATATTTTACTCATGCAAGCCATTTTAGCCTCACGCCATCCCTTGGCCATGCATGTGGCGAAAAGGGTGCTAGGAGACGAGGTCATAAAAGCCTACCATCGCTACAGGGTGAACACAGACATCACATCGATGTTCTTGGCTATGTTGGTTTACATGGGAGTGTCAAAGGCAAAGGCCAAGCGTCTATGCCAGATGGTGTTCAAACATGTGCTTTTAAGAGAAATTGATGTTGTGTTGGATAATATGGACGGCAACCTCCTCATTCCACTCCCACATAACTACTATATGTCAGGTGGGTGTGGGGCGGAGGTAAGAAAATTCCCTATAGTTCACACCCAATTGCTAGAGATGCTTGAAGAGCAATGGGATGGCATGGAATGAAGCATTACTTTCCTGTTGTGGCTTGTCCAAATCAACCAGGAGCCAAAAGGCGAATGGGTGAAGAGCTACATGGAGCAAGAGGGCCTACTAATGGAGAGTGATAGTGAGAGTGGGGAAGATTGGGGTTTTGGCACAGGTGAAGATTGGGTGGCGAATGATTTCAGAGATGTGGAGGAAGTGGCGGCCAGCTCTGCTCATGACGCATGCAACGACTGTCTACTGGTGGCCAGAGCCATGGCAGTAAGGAAGCTGAAAGCGAGCAAGGAGGAAGATTGATGGGTAGGCGCATCCTCCCATGATGAAGATACATTTTCTTTTTTGAAGTTGATACTCACTGGTACCATTTTCCAATTTTGGTGACAATTTTGTGGTTTTCTATTGGGGTGGTGTTGTGACCTTTGTTGGCGGCAATATTGTACACGGAAATAAAACTAGTTAATTAAGTTGTAATTGTGTTGGTTAGTTGGCAACCGAGGGGTGGCAGTTGCGGTGCGACGGTTGGTGCTCGCACCCCCTCAGTATCTTTATATACTTCTGAATATAACTTGTGAAGGAAAAAACGATTATGAATGGAATAACATCTGATATATTGCATCTGATATCTATGGCATTATTATTCTGCATTACGTGCTTTATCTGTGTACTTTAAGTTATTCACCCGAGGAGGCAAACATTTGGCACCGTTGCCTAGATGTACTCGGGAACGGAAAACGCGGATGGCGCACGGACACAATGGGCCTACCCGTTGGTGAGATTAACCCAGAGGCCGACAACGCGCAAACGGAACAATCGTTGTGGCACGCAGAGCGTGATGGCAAGAGGCGAAGGGGAAATTGAACCCTGTAATAATCTCGACACAATGTTGAGATAAATTGTGGCCGAAAGGAAAAATAATAAAAGTTTTTTTTGTGTACATGGCGTGCGCTTGCTGTGTACGGAAGTGATTTATGCCCAATATATTAAATAAAGATAGAAATAAAAAAAGCAGAAACGGACGAGTGGGAGGCCGCGCAAAGGGCCTTGATTCTGGAGCAGCAAGTAGAACGTAGATGGAGGCTGAGGCAACTTGCCGAAGGACGACCTGCCGAAGGGTGGCCCGAGGGGAACCAAGGAGGTGTCACGGAGGGTGTAAAAGCCGACGGAAATTTCTATGCGTCGCCAGAACACCGTAGGGTGCAGAGCCACGAAGAGTTTCTGGAGGAAACAAGGTTAAGGAGACATCTAGTCGAAGAGACCCGGGATCAGTTCAGAAACTTATCCCTTACACCACAAAGTGAGGATCATCAAAGGGAGCCAGGAGTGGGCGCAGGTGACAACGAAGGGGAGGATAACCATACGGTAGGTGCCACACTCGGCAGGCAAAACACCGTAGCTCCAGTCACCCATGCAGGACACACCACCGGCACCGGAGGGATCGGAGGGAGCGGCGAAGGGGCACAGACACAGCCACAGCCACCTCCAGGAAGACGACCTCCATCGATGGGGAGTAAACAGAAACTGTCGAAGTTCAATGGCGAACGGTGTTACCGACCAAAACGAATGGGTAACACAGTTCCCATCAACTTTAAGGGGAGTGGCCATAAACTGGTACTCAGACATGGATAAGGCCAAAGTCGGCACATGGCCCGACCTGAAGGAGGAGTTTGGAATAGAGTTCCGCCTCTTGAGAGATGACAACGAAATAGTCGCCGAGATCTATGGAACGAAGCAGAACAAGAACGAGACTGTCCGAGCCTATAGTCGGTGGCTGAAGGAACTATTGGGAAAAATGGAGAGTCAACCAGCAAATGGGTTGAAAAAGCGATGCTTCATGGAGGGACTAAAGCATTCCCTCCGAAAGAAAATGAAAATCATTCCACCTACATCGTACGAAGAAGCATACAATAGAGCGATGGATCTCGAGAGCGAGACCAAGACATCGAAGAAAAAGAAGAAGGATAGCTTGTCCGAGGAGGATGACTCGTCACAGGAAAGCAGCAGCGACAGCGAGGCTGGCAAACGGGTGCAAGCGCTCCAGAAAGACATGGAGCGAATGATGAGGGAATTCAAAACAATAAGAAGCACCGGTCGGACTGAAGGGGACATATGGTGCACTGAGTGCAAAGAGGAGGGGCACACAAAGGGTACTTGCCCAAAGAAGGCATCCTGCGAGATTTGCCAAGTGATGGGACACTCCACCAAGGAGTGCCCATACAACATGAAAACCCGGAATACGCAAATGAACCAGCTGCTGTTCACGGAGCAGGCCACAACGTCCACACCAGCGGGTACGGGCCAACAAGCGAACAGCAATGCAACCTCGGGAGGCTACCGAGATAACCAGTGGGGAGGACAAAACAACAATAACGACACAACAAGGAGCCGGATCCATTACAACTCCAAAGGTTGACCGCCGGTACAATGCAGAGCGTGCAGCCAATGGGGGCACTTCGCTCGAGACTGCCCGAAGGGAGAGGCCACACAATATTTGTGCAAATGGTGCGGACCGGGAGACCACGAAGACGCCACCTGCTCGAAGTCCGGCGTCAACTTGCTCAATGTCGAGGAAACCGAAGAAGAGGAAGTGCTGGCCGTAACCCACGCCCAAGCCAGACACGCAATGTGCCCAGACCCTTAGATGGAGAAGTGAAGGGTACGGGAAGCACGGGAAGAAATTGAGAAAGAGATACGAGAAAGGGCGAAAGCGAAGGGTACGGCGAGTACTTCCAGCCGACCGGAGGCGGAGGATGCTGTACTAAATCAAATTTTAAAATTAAAACTGGAGGTGCCTGTGAAGGTACACGACCTCCTCCATACGATGCCTCAATTACGAACGGCGTTGCTAAATAATCTCTCCCAACCACGCACCAATACCAACCACCGCACAGATGTTCCTGGGGGGTCTGCAATAGACCCCATGCTGCTGGCAGTTAACACTGGAAGGAACCCGGCCATTGTGGAGATGGGTATCCTTGGCACCATTCTAACCGATACCATCGTCGATGGTGGATCAGGAGTGAATGTTCTTCCAAAAGAAACCTGACGGAAGCTGGGGAAGCCGACGCTGTGGCCATCTACATTCAATCTGCTCGGAGCAAATCAGCATGGAATCAAACCCATCGGGACACTGATGGGCCAACAAGTTACCATCGAGATGCAACCCTTCATACTGGACTTCATGGTAATCCCACTAAAGAAAAAAGGGTATGATGCGATCTTAGGGAGAGGGTGGCTGGTGGCAGCCAAGGCCACCCACAACTGGAAGAACACTCTGTCTACGGAGAATGGAGGAAGGAAGTTTATCATAGACCTCGGGACACAGTTAGTTAGTGAGGAACTGGCATCATCTTCGGAATCAAAGGGTGAAGGAGAAGGCAACCTGAGGAACGAAGGACGAGGCTGCAGGGAGCCCAACGACGAAGGTCTTCTCAAACTAGGAGAGTGCTCCGAGGATGAGACAGGGTCATTGAACGGGCTCTTCCATTGGCAGATGGAGGATTACGAAATGTTCCAGAGCTAAAGGCTCGAAGTAGAGGAACCAGAGCAAGTAACAGAGGAGGTGTACTTGCCAGAATACATAGAATATTGGAAGGGAGACGCCCCAAACCTCGGTGAAGTAGATAATCCGAAGATCAATTGTGTTGGCAACAATTGGAACCCTGTGTGGAAGACCGCAACTTTCAAAATCTTTATTATTCTTCTTCTTCTTATGTACGGGAAGGAGACCGTGGTCCCTGTAGAATTCGTGGTTCTAGGTCTTCGGATGGCCATGGAAAATAGACTTGCCACCAACGGATCCAAATTGAAACCCTACCACGCAAAGCGCGCAGGGGACCCAAGAGGCCGGAAGGACGCCCAAGAGGCCGGAGGGGGACCCGAGAGGATGGAAGGTAACTCGAGAGGCCGGGCAGGCGACTTGAGAGGCACGGGACCAACTGGGCGAGGAAAACCGAGAAGGATGAAGGGCGATCCAAGAGATAGGGGACCCGAGCCGACGACTCTCTAGACAACTAAATTAGGAAATTGGATTAAAACACACACACACACACACACACACACACCGTACGGTCGTACGGCTGGGTCAAAAAAAAAATTAAAAAAAGAAGGGGCATGGTGGACATCGGTCGTGGTAACCACCGTCATGCGGTGGCACCCGCAACTACAAAGCCCGAAGCCTGCAAAGACAAAACAATTAAAACGAAAAAAAAACATAACCCCCGCAAACACATAAAGCACCACGTAGCCCACGCACAAGGAAAAAAAAAAAAAAAAGAGAAGGATCGCAAAGGGAGAAAAAGAAAAAAGAAGGCGAAGGAAACCCACAACCGTCATGCACGAAGGAAAACACGTAGCCCAGTGCGCACAGCAACGCAGCCATAAACGCAGCACCGCACAAACAAACACACAGCCATACGGTGCAGGGGTGTTGACCGCACGGGAAGGTGGTCGTACGATTGGAGGTATCAGTGTTGTTGTTGACCGTACGGGGAGGTTGTATGGCCGGGGTGCCATCGGGGACATTAAAGAGGAAAAAATTTAAAAAAAAAAAAAAACGACGACGACGACCAGATTGAAAAATCATTTGATGACATCTAGAGCCAGGACGCTGAAAATATTAGAGTGGAGAAGAAGGGTTTTTGAATCTTAAAATATCACATAAATGATGTGCGCCATGGACTTTCGTATGGTTCTGAGGGTTGTAAATTGGTGTTGGCGGCTAGGGCGCTGCCCCAGACCCCAGTTTATTTTTGAGCTACAGTACACTTGTTGGAGTTGGGTGAAGGGCATTAGAGACGTCACGAGAAGTGTTGTGGTTGTCCGTACTGTGAGAAAGAAGCCTGCAGCTAAGCATTGGCGGGGAAGCCATAAGCCGTAGAGGGAGACGGATTTGGAGGTTGGGAACAAACAGAGTTTGAGGGAAGGCATTGCAGGTCCGCGCAGTTGTATGACACCGAGGAGTTATTCAGTTCAGTTATTAGCCTTTGGGGAGAGTGATGGAGGATTTGAGGTGTCTCCTAGCCTTTGTGCCAGCAAGTTGTGGCCACCTCCAAGCAAGAATGGTACGCTTTGAGGAACTTGGAGTATGTCTCGGCTGGACGTGAGGTTGCCTTGGTGGATGCAGAGAGGGCTCAGGAGGAGCTGACCACCAGGTTGGAGGCAGTACTAGCGTGAGACGTAGCTCAGCGTACCTAGGAGTTGGATGTCGAGAGGGCAGTGCGGGTGGCTATCGAGGACAAATTGGCTAGGGAAGACAGTATCATTTGAGTAGCAGTTGGTGGAGGCTGAGACTGAAAAGCATGTTTTGCAAACAAGTTTGGTTTAGGCACAGGAGGACTTTGATGTCAAAAGAAGCAATAATGGTGAAATCCGCACTTGAGCATCGGATGGTAGCAGAAAAGGGTTTTCAGGCGAGGACGCAGCAGGTGTATAAGTTCCGGGCTCGACTGGCATCAGCAGTTCTATTTAATGTCATCTCTATTTTGTATTAAGTGGTCCGAAGACGACTTCTTTTCTTTTGGGGGGGATGATGTTGGCGGCAATATTGTACACGGAAATAAAACTAGTTAATTAAGTTGTAATTGTGTTGGTTAGTTGGCAACTGAGGGGTGGCAGTTGCAGTGCGACGGTTGGCGCTCGCACCCCCTCGGTATCTTTATATACTTCCAAATGTAACTTGTGAAGGAAAAAACGATTATGAATGGAATAACATCGGATATATTGCATCTGATATCTATGGCATTATTATTCTGCATTACGTGCTTTATCTGTGTACTTTAAGTTATTCACTCGAGAGGGCCAACAACCTTTTCACACATCGCCCCATTGCAAACGAGGACCCCCTCTTCCTGCTTTCTATGTTTTGTTAGTTTAGGGTTTCTGGCAGTCAGGTGGCAATTTGAGTTCCCGAGTCACATTTTTTATATGATCATGCCCAGAGGTCTTCAAAGTGCTAGTAATGTTTAAATTTTAAGTTTTGAAGCCAATAGGATCAAGTGTTAGAAAATGTTAAAATGTCAAAGTGATCCTTAATTTTGCCTATGTATTGAGGTTGCAACTTCTTTTAAATTTGAGCGTAAATGTGTTTTGAGTGTTGCAAATTGGTGAGAATTTTGTGCTAGAGCATCAAAGGTCCCTATAGGATTCATTTTTCCACTCATAGGAGGTAGAACATGTCAAGTGAGCACAAAGTCCCAATGGACCCTAGTTTTCCACCCCTCAAATCCAGTTAAAATGTTAAAAGTTCTATTAGAAATAGAATTTTCATTGAGCGAGAAGATAGAATTTGACAAGTTTGGGCTTTTACAAGTTGAAAATCATCATAGTCCTGATGGAGAACATTTTTCCCCCATGAAATTAAGGTATTAAAGTGATCTGTCCCGATGGGAGCCATTTTTCCATTGAGTTTCAAGTGTTTTGGGGAAAATCTAGATGCATCTAGATTCTCCACTATGGTTGTCTTGATGGAGTCGCGTTTCCACCAAGCCATTATGAGCGAAAATGTACAAGGAAAGTGAGTCCAGATGACCCACGTTTTTCCACCAAGAGGTAAATGACCAAATTAAGTGCAATTACTTGTCCAGATGAGGTTCGAATCTCCACCAGAGAGAGAAATAAGCAAGATAGAGTGAAGTGTGGACAAATCTATGTTGTCCCAATGAGGTGCATTTTTCCACTAGGGTGAAACTGTGAATTTTGATTGATTTTAGTTGTCCTGATGGAGTTCGATTTTCCCCTGGAGACCATTTTGATGAAGTTTGACAAGTTTTAATGAGATTTTTTAAGTCCAATGGACATTTTTCCACTAGAGATGTTTTTACATGAAATGATGAATTTTAATTGTCCAGATAGGCATCAATTTTCCCTTGGAGTCAATTTGGGGATGCAAGTGAATGAAATGATGAAACTAAGTTGTCCAAATGAGGGTAGATTTTCCCCTTAAGGCTTTAAGTAACAAATGGAGATGAATTTAAGAGAAATTATGTGTCCAGATGGGGTTTGATTTTCCCCCAAGTGGCTAGAGTTGATTTCAAATGAAGTTTAAATGACAAGTGTGCCCCAAATGATATTAATTTTGCATTACCACCAGCATTTAATGATCAAGTGAAATAATTTTAATGCAAAGTCTGGAATCCCTATGCAAGTCGATTTTCCACCAGGCTGATAGAAGAGAAGTTTTATCCCACATTGCTTGTTTGGTGATCTTGCAAGATAAAAACAAGAATAAAAGGACTCAGCCAGCAATTAAATAATATGATAATACAATTGATGTGACAGTTTGAAGGCAGATTGGAGGCATACCATTGCTAGTTGAATGTTCGAATTTGTCCAAGTGTGGAGCTGTGCCTCTATTGGAGAAGATTTCCAAGCTTTTGTGTGGCGCCATTGCTGATTAAGGCAATTTGGTGTATGTGGCGCCATTATTGGAGGGCTGGCAATATCATTTTGGGGACGCCATTCTGAGATTTGTGAGCATTTGGATTTGACGCCATTGCTGGTAGAGGGGTGACTTTGTCTAAATTAATGTTTGGCGTCATTGTTGGGTGAGTTTGTGGCACCATTGAGGGGGCGATATTGCTGGTTCAGATCTGAAGTATCATTTCCAGCACCCTAGACGCAGCATTAACTTGTTCTCGGTCCACATTTGCTGGTCCAAACTTCATTCCCCACTGGAATTGTGTTCTCAGAACTGACAAAAGAGAAATCAGACCTGAGACGTGTTGGAACAGCCAAGATTATACATTTTTCAGACCCAAAAGGGGCATATTCAGACTTTGTCCTCAGAAATCAGACTTGACACAATGTTTTAGCATTCAAAATCAGTCAAGTTCTGAGCATTGACAAGTGTATTCAGACCTGGAAAAGTGTTTCAAACAGCGAAATCCTTCATTTTCTGAGTTTATTGGGGTGTCTTCAGACTTTGCCAGTTTTGTTCAAACTTGTATTACGTCAGAAAATCAAGTTTTAAAGGAGGCAATATGCTTTATTTGATCAAAATTTATCTAATTTTCAGAATTCATATTATTCATTGTTAGAATTTCTGATTTTGAATTCACAAATGCAACAAAATCTTTAAAAATCAGAACTTAGAGAATTCTGAAAATAAGCTATTAGAATTATTTTTAGCATGATATTAACTTCCAGCTTCGTACAGGTGCCATGTCTAAGGCATGGATATCAGCAAGAAAGAATCAATTGAAGATCATACAAGAGGGCTTCAATCCGGATTCGCATATATCATCCCGATGGAAGAAGGTAGCAGACACGAACATGGAATACCTGGACATGAAGTGGATGAGGCAGAGAATGTTTGGAACAAAAAATCATCTTCCATCCACCTTATCGGCTAATATCATCAAGAGTGGAATCTACCAGGCAGCTGGTTTTCCACCATCCATTCAATGCTATGAGCTTGTAGTCAAGTGTGCGAAGCATTATGATCACAAACCAGAATGATCAATTCACCTGAGGCGGCAATACTGACATACCTAGCTGAGGAATCTATTGCCCTAGGTGTACAAACATGCAAGAAAGGACCAAGGAAGACGCCCAAGATAAATTTGACAGAAGAGCGGAATCATGTATGATAATTATCAACAACGAGTGGGTCCTTGAGACAAGGTGTCACCACTCCAGGTTACCCAAGAGGCTCTTAAGTTCGGAATTCAAAGAGGAGTACAGTAATCTAATATTTCTACTCAGCCGAGTCATGGGAGCACCTAAAGGGATGCTATTTGAAACGTGGATGTACTATTTTATTGATAGCCGGAGAAATGGTGATCAACTGGGCGAAGATAATTAATGATAACCTTGACATCCAGTTGAGAGGTTTGGAGAAAACGAAGACATTCAATATGACCTCCTACCTTGTCTATGTACTTGCCAAATGTGTTGTGTACAAAGGATTGATACGCAAGGGCGAAGTCGGGAATGGTCCAAAACAATACAGAGTTTACAAGTACTATTTGCAACCCCACCTGCACGAGATTGAACATTATAGAAGGGTGAACAATGCTTTCACCATGTACATCACAAGACTCTTGCAAGGCAGGATACATAAACGGTTGTCCAAAGAGTGTACAAAGGATTGATACGCAAGGGTGAAGTCGGGAAAGGTCCAAGACAATACAGAATTTACGAGTGCTATTCGCAACTCCACCTGCATGAGATTGAACATTATAGAAGGGTGAACAATGCTTTCACCATGTACATCACAAGACTGTTGCAAGGCAGGATACATAAACGGTTGTCCAAAGAGACAACAATACTTATAGAGAAGTACAGATCGTAGTATATCCAGTTTCCTACCTTCATATAATTAAGGATTCGGGGATCCACATCGGAACCATACAAACTTCCTGGCTATCAGATAGACAGGATGGTTCTACTTGAGGTGGTGGGATAGCTTTTGGAGTATGATTTCCTCCAAAAGGAGAAGCACAAAACAGGGATAACTTTTCTGATCACACTTGGAAAGATGATGGAGGTATGCCACAACGCAACCGTAGTAGATTCCGTCAATGAGGAGTTGGAGTTCTATCATCTTGAGATCTATAAAGGCAGAGATCAATTCGACCCATTTCAGAGAATTGTAAAGATTAAAGGAGGGAACTTATACACAAAATCGACATCGAAGACTATTGGGCCAATCTCATGGATGAGTTCGCAGTTAGAAGGAAGATGTGGTCTTGAATGATAGTGGACTTCATGAGAAAATGTAACCTCTTCTCCATTTCAGATTAGGTGCAAGATGATGGGGATCACATCCATCCGCAATATGTAAATGAGAAAGACAAGCCTATCACATCGCCTAGTTGGACACAACCTGAGTTGGTAGATTCGAATGTTTTGATGAGAAAAGTAAATGATTACTCCAAGGAATAGGTGCACAAGTATGTCAATGAGTTGAGAAAAATGAAAGTCCCCTTTACCTATGATAAGATGAGAAATGAGGACTCCTCTCTTGATGATGACGAGAGAACAATAAGCAATGTTAGGGCACATAACGATGACGAGAGTCAGGCTCCCAAAAGAAGGAAAGGTATGTTTGGAGAATCGCAAGCTAAATGCAAGGAGATTGTTAGCCAGGAGTCAAGGCAAAAGAAACATAAGTCTAATACTCCTCAATCTACCATGAGTTCCTCATCCATGAAGCAGAATGATATGACAGAGAAGGACAAAGACTCCGAACAGAGTTCCGACACAAAGATCCTACCGGAGAATAACCAAGATTTACATGCTACGACACAATCAACACCACATGATGATGATGAAGAATAGCCAGTATCTCCCATAGTTCAGCTGGAGGTCGACTTCGGCAACAATGTGGTAGATTTGACTAAAGATAAAGATACAGATGATAATATTATTTCAGCCTTGAGAGGACTGGATGAAGAACAACACCTTGAGTATGGGATGGAATTCTCTACCATTTCCGATTGGTTGTTGAGCAACATGCAAAAAAAGAAAATGATAGAGGCGCAGCTCGTAGAAGATATTGATGACTTCCTAGCTGGGGTTGGCAAAGAAAAGGAGCAGAAGAAAGCGAAGACATTCTCTAGGATTACTAGAGATGATACAGGAGAACACATTGCACAAGTGGTTGTCTTGATAGGTGATAAGACTAGAGATGTGGTTACTCCTATGGATTATCAGGTTACCATAATTGACCTTGGACCTACTACGAAGAAGCAAGAATTCCAAGAACTAGATGATACGGTCAAGGCAATTGAGGCCCAATTGGATAGGACTATTGAAAAGAAAGAGATGCTTGAAAGTGAGAACAGGAGACTCAAGGAGTACATTGAAGGGATGAATTCCCTAAGGCGTGAGGATCCTACCTTTGTCTCACCCATTGCTATTGCTCATTGATCCCCCTTTGATAATGAGGCAATGAGGAATACATATCAAGAGGTTGGAAAATGGATAGAGGATGTTTCAAAGCAAGCAAATGATTTCCTAGCTCAGTTTGCTCAAGCATTTGACAAGACAGTGATGTTGATATTCAGGATGCAGTACTTGGGAGGAGTTTGGGAAGATTTCCAACCAGTGCAAGAGAAGACTATTCCTCGCTTCAAAGTGTTGAAGTGAATTCCAATGTCCACATTGATCTAGGAGGGAGTTGTTTAGTTGGGCAATGTTTATAATTTCCATGGTTGGTATTGTTCCTTGGCCATGCGAAAGATTGTGCATGATCATGCAAAGCAAGAGTGCGTGGAGATGGAAAAATTTGTTCAAGAGATACAATCCAAGATCCTTGCATCCATTGAAGGGATATTGGGACTAGATGTCCATGCTTCCAACCGTTTTAACTTGGAAGAATTGAAAGAGAAAATGTGGTTTATTTACTTCAAGCAGTTGGAATCTTTGAGGAAGAATCAGCTAAATGACTTGGTTTCTCTCGTGAATCACATCAAAAACTTGCAGACACTTATACTAAATTGGGAGAGCATTTTATATGCTTGCTCAGATGGCTTGGATGTGATCGATTTGCCATAGGAAGGTCTACCCAGTGTTACAATGGAGGAACTCAACTCACTCTTAGCTAGATTAGTTGATTATGCAACTAGAGAGAGGGATGTAGGTCAAAATCTTCTAGAAGATTCCCTACTTGATGACTAGGTGTCATCCCATTGGACCTCCTTTTTATATTCCACTTTTTAAGTAAACCCTAATTGGGGCAACATTAGGACAGTGTTGGCATGATCTTGGCCATTGATTCTAGAATGAATCTTGGCCATCCATTTCATTTTGAACCTCTATATAAACCCATTTGACTCTCATTCGTACGAGAGATTTTTGAGAATTGTTGTCTACACACTGCAAATGTGAATATAATCATTGAAGTTTGGTGATTTTGTTTAAATTTTGTATGCATTTGTGGTTCTCAATGCCTCCAAATTAAGATTAGAATTTGTTTCAAGTATTTTAGATTGGATGAAAGAAGTGTTGAATGCATTTGAATGAAATTCGTTTAATCCATACCACTAGCTTCTTGCTGATTGTAAGTTTGCCTTGTGTGGTCAACTGGAATTTGAATTGAACTTAACTTCAATTAATGCTCGTCCATTGACATGCATTGCCTTGATGGTATTGATGTTGATGGTAGTAATTTGAACATCTCTAAATTTACCTTAGATGATTGCACTAGCTTGTGTTGAATTGTTTTTTGATGGTGAAAACTGGCCTAGTTGAATTTCATTGAATCATTCATTGCCTCTTGCATTCTAGGTCAGATAGGATTAGATTAGAACTCCTAAACCCTTATCCTTTTACATTTTATTTAAAATCTTTGTTAAAATAGATTGAGAGCTTAATTGCAAAATCATAAGTCATCTGAAATCATTGGCAAATCTGTGTCCATTCATGATAAGTTTGAAGTCATAAGAACAATTGTGTAAGTCCCCGAGTGAAAACAGCAAATCACGTCAACCATTTTTACATTGAGTTACCCTCATGTCAAGAACTCACCGTAGAAACCTTGGAATTGTCTTAGTTGATCAGACATTTAGCATTCGAGGTGATTTTGTTCAAGAGAGGGTAAAATATTTTGGTATTTTATTTTGTGTTCAATTGTGCCTAAGAAACACATCAACAGGTGGCTAGGCACTATTTTGTAAGTTGGGGGGTACTTTAGCTATGGGTATTGGTAGGGCGTACACACCAGACTGTATGGATTCTGTAGATATTGAAACATATATGTCAATAGTAGGGGTGGGGACTGAAATTATAGTCAATGATGAAAAGTCTACTAGGAATAGTTAGTATGGAGCAGATGATGGTAGATATGGACCAATATCAGTCCATTTGACAATGTAAATATTTTTCCTAATTAATACAAAGGGTTCTGCCCCTATCAAAATTACCAAAAAAAAAAGACATTTTTTACTCCTGTATCTGGTATGCATTGTTATCTGTATTATTACTTCCTGTATTTAGTTTATCAGATATAGCAGTAAACAAGAACATAACAGAACTTGCACTTTATTGAAAAGAGCAAGATTGAAGGGTGCAAGAAGAAGGTTTTACTAGTCTGAAGAGGAACTATGGCCCACTATAAGTTGGGTTGGAATCACTAAATTGTTGAATGCTTCTACCAAATTCTAAGATTCTTTTGTTCTCTATTGTCTTTCTCTAATCAATGATTTTGCAAACTCAATCCTCTATGAGGGATGTCTAATCCAGCTGATATTTGGGCTAACATTCAGTGTCCTAGAACTAGAATTGCATGTAACTGGATACAAAATCAGATACAAATATGGTATCAAATTTCAATTAGTAAATTTTCAAGGTCCCTTGAGAGAAAGAAGACTAGATAAGACAAATAGAGAAATATACATATATTCAATTGTTTATACATCTAATGGTATAGAACATAACTTCAAATATATTTACTCATCTTGTATATATAATCATAATGATTTTATATTTGAGTTTACAATACTTATTTTGTTATATAATGTTTGCGTCTTTAGTGATCTATATGTGTGTATGGACAAATTTTTATTTTTTTTGCAAATTTTGAATGTTTATACATAAAGCCTAAACCGGTTACAGCACCAAACAGCATGGTGTCATATCCACATATATTAAATACAGCTCAAATGTAGGCCCATAGATACAATATCCATGTTGTATCCAAGAGTATTGTCTCTTTATAAAGTATCCAAAACACATACATGTATCCAAACTAGGAAGGAAAATTATTTGACAACTTTTCTCAGAACCAAATAACTCCTATCATTGGTTATTGTTGCATCAGAAATTGACGGTGGGGGATGATTGTTATTCTATTGAATCTAAATAGTCTTGTGTGTGGTCATTTGGAACTTTTTTCACTTATTTAATGACTTTCCTTTGGCTAAAATGGTTTGGAGCTGTCTTCTATCTTCTTCAGTTGCTTGTTCTAGCAAAAATAGAATTGATTGGATGGATACAGTCTTCAGTTTTATTAGCAGTAATGCTCCCTTGTCCAAATTTTTTGTCCATGGCATGGTTTGTACGCTCTTCTGAAAAACTATGGTTTATTTGGACTGAGAGAAATAAGGATGTTTTCCAAAGTCATAGAAAACTGCTAACTGATCACTGAAATTGCCATTTGTATCATTTATTGGCAAGTTGGTTTGTTGGTTCATAGAAGTCAAGAAGATGTAGAGAAATTTGTCCAACATGGTCCTCCTTTTCTTGATTTTCAATTTGAAGAAGGGACTCATAAATGAACTGCTGGTGCTCACAAGGTTGTGCATGGAGAAGATGGCTTGCCTGTGCAGGTTGGTGGCTATGATGGATCTAGTTTTCCTACTAGCTTCACCCATGTTGTTGTAAACAGAGACTCCAAGTCAACCGGAAAAGAGATGGCACATGGTGATGAAGAGGTTCCAAATTCATAGTAATGACAGTCTTAACAATGATGAATTAGATGATGCTTCTACCATGTACCCTGCTGTCCCAATCAATGCTTATCCAAATTGGTGGCTGTGAGAATGTATTAATTAAGGATTAATTCTTTTTAAGATTCAAATTGAAAATTTTATCAAGCACTTTAATCAGAAGAAAGTTGACAAAGAAAATAAGAAATGCGAAATGGTATTCTGTGCTGAAGTTTGTTCATACACGTTTGATTCTAGGTTAAGGGTTTCTTTTCAATGCTTTAATATCCATATGCTTCTATGTACTTTGTTTTTCAGATTGGATGTAATTATATCATGTATTAGTCTGAATTGTGCTCCCTAGGAGCCTTCTTTGGTTGTATTGGTTCTCAGCTTCTGGTTTGAGCCATACTTAAACACACTACTCTAATATAAACAACAACAACAACAACCAAAAAAAAAAAGAAAATCAAAATCAAATGACTGGGTATTTTTCAATCCATTTCTGTTACTCAGTGGATAATTTTTTTTCATGTAATATGTGCTTGACACTATCATGGTCCATTTGAACAAAACATTAACCATCGAGCACGTATTCTCTCATTTTTCAAATGCACGTATAATCAATAGAATCTAGTCTCTTTAGGTTCAATTTTCAACTTTTGAAGGCAATCAGATGATTGTCGTCCATTACTAAAGTACAATACCAACACCTAATGCATCGCATTCTATCACAAATCGCTAAGTTGTTGAATCAGGTACGGGAACAGGTACGTGGGTATGAAACACCAGTACGGCATTAAAAATTTTGGGGGCTGCGTACGTTTATACAAAAATTATATATATATATGTATGTAGCTAAAAAATAGAATTAAGTTTAGAATGTCATATACCAATACATATGCTAAACAAAACCATTACAAATTTCAATTTTTTTTATATATTAAATATAAGGTAAAAAAACTTTTACATAAATAAACCAACAATGTCTAGGCTGTCAAGCCATGAGGAGCACACCAGTGAGAGTCAGATTACAACTTCATACATGAGAGTGCTAAGAGCATGATCAAAAAATTACAGACCGCATAGGGTGTGCACCAGGATACAGCAGTATATAATAGTATGTACCAGTATGTAACATTATATAACATAATATGACAGTATATAACAAAAAGAGGGGGAACATATGAATAAGCACATCTCAGCTGTCAAGCCACGAGGTCCACCGCATCTGGCCTTCCATTTCAAATTTCAAAACATAACATACTAATTTAAATTCAATTTTCAATATCAAAAAGATCAAACTAGAATCTCATGATAGATAAGTTATTAGTTCACTAATCAACATTGTAGGTCCTAAGAATATCGAAAAGATCAAACTAGAATCACTAAACATTTTGGAAACATTTTGTCATCTAAAAATGTGAACCCCAGAGGTACTCACAGCAGATTCATTTCAGAATCCAATTCCGGTACGTTTTGTACCTGGAATTGCCAGAAAAATCCCACGATTCAGCAACTTAGACAAATCGTTTGGAAAAATCACAGCTGTTATCACTAAGGTGGAAGATGAAGCATCCTAAGCGTGGAAGAACTACTTTTTGCTTCTTCAATTGATGCCATTTGTATCATTTATTGGCAAGAATTCAATTTCCCATTAGCCTTGGTTATTATTTATTAGTCTATGTCTAATGCTCTCAACATTGAAAAAGACTTGGTAAAGCTCTCTATACAATTTTATTAAAAGAGGTTTCTTTTTTATGGTAAGGATTTTTGTAATGTCCCCTATTGGGATTGCCCTAAATCTTGCCCTTATTATTATCAACACTGCTCGCTTCCTCTCTTTATGAATTCTGAAATTGGTTATGAAGTTCGATGCTCCCTTGAATGGATCGAATCCGATCGATTGATCTTCTTCTTGGTTTGATGCCTTCTTCAAATGATGTCTCCTTCACTTTATACTCTTCATGGACACCAAGGGTCACATCTTTTGGTTATGAAAAGATACATCTATTTGGCAAAACAGTTCCCTTTTTACTTCTTATCGATGTAAGGAAAATTTGTGATGACACCAAAGTATTAAAGAAAGATATCAATGCTAAGATTGTGAGCACCAAGCGTGCAGAATCCCTGTGACAATAAGCAGACAGTTATTTGAAAGAAATCATTGATCTTGGAATGGATAAGCTGGCAGTAGAGAAAATCTTGCAAGGTAAAGATGATACTTGGTGTCAAATGTGGAGAAAAAGTATTGAATGGAAATTTACTTTCTTGGAACAGAATGTTTAGACCAGAATTAGTTGATAAAAGAGTCTAATCAAGTCAGATCTGATATTCAGAAAGATCTGTCGAGCATTGGAGTTAATTTGAAGAAGAAAGATAAAGCAGAAGATGAAGAAGTAGAAACATTGAAAAGTGACTTTGAGAAGATGATTGAGGAGTTGTTCAATGAGCAATCGTTCAGCACAGAGAACATCACGAAGATAGCCACAATTGACTCTGGTCTGGTATATTGTGATGGTTGTCCAGCAACCTTTACAGCTAAACTGGATCATGTCAAAGGAAACAAAGCTCTCTAGAAGCTACGAACTATAAATGTCATCATCCCACAACACGGTGAGATACCAGTGGCTACCCAAGCATTCAGATAATACAAGGCCAAATGTGCAACCCACTCATCACAAGGAGAAGACTACAATGCTGACTAAGCTAACATGCCACCTCAATAGTTTATTTCATCAATGAAATTATTTTGAAACTTTTTAAGTTGTATAATGTAAAGTCTGTTTTAAAAGACTTTAAAAAATCAGTTATTCGGTTACCTTAGAAGTTTTAAGTATGTAACCAAAGACTTTACAACAATGATTATTGTTTTGATACTCGACTAAAAAGATAGGCAATAGAAATAAAATTTTGCCAATTTTAAGAAGGTTGTGAGTGTGTGCTTGCAATTTAGAATATTTAGAATAAGAAATCTATTATTGTCTATGAGACATAACTGATTTCTATATCATCATTCTTTTATGTGAGTGTGGTAATTCTTTTGGAATATTTGATCTTCTCTTGGTTGGTAAACATTTCGTTGAAGAAAATATTCATCTCTGGAGGTGATAAGTTAGCCGGTGTTCTAAGCATTGCCTTGAGAGATCCATGTATTTATAAGCATAAAATTTTCAAATGTTATCACTCTTTTGATTTGAATAAATATTTATATTCCTTTCCTACTTTCTAGTAAAAAGCATATCATCGATTTTATTTAAAAAGAAATTCAATCTTCAGAGGGAATTCTACCTCCAAAATTCAAAGAAAAGTTGATAGTCTAAGATACCAGGTACGGGCCTCGGAGCCCGGGTGTGGAGCTGGGTTGGATCCGGGTCTAGTCCGGTCCTGATGCAGCCTTGGTTTTGACCCAAAATCAGGGACTTTTTGTGCATAAGTTTTGTTTTTAAATTTAATTAACCATTTGCCTCCATCCTCGACTCTCTTGCCCTCCACCTGCAAAAGCCTCCGCATTCAAATAAAACTTATTTTTGAAGTCCTGTTTTTAATTTAATTTTTTGTGTTCACATAAAATTTAATTTATTATGTTTTAAATCAGTCATTCAGTATTTACTTTTGTTTTTTACTAAATGTTGAAATTTAATATTTTAATATATTTAAATTAAATTTAAATTATAATATATTAATTATTTATATTATAATATATTTATTATTTATATTATTATATATTATTAATATTTTAAATCAAAATTATTATTTAGTTTGTTTTGTGTTTAATTTTATTAAATGTTCAAGTATATTAGTATATTAATGTTATTTTATTATTCATTTTAAATTTATTGCTTATAATTTAAAATATGTATATATATATTAAATTATATATATTAATGAATATATATATGTATGAATGTACCCATACCCATATCGGCAACTTAGTTGATAATCATACAACTTACCCAACTGCTGGTTAAGGAATATACAGTTAGAAATATTAAGGTTATATAAAGACAAATATGTTACCCAACAAAAGTCAAACTTGTACTTCTCTACCTTAAAGTTATCTTTCTAATTTCTTGTTTAACATAAATGTTGAATTCTAGTGAAGTTTCTAGTTTGTAGTTTCATATTGCTTTAAAAAATAGCAAAATTTTCTTATTTAATTGTTTTATGTTACTTTACATTTTTTTTTCTTAAAGTTTACTATACTTTGTAATTCTCATTATAATTAATTTTTAATTTTAATAAACTAACTATTTTTTATTTTCTTACTGTTTTTTTTATTTCAAAATTTAGTAGCTTCGATTTAGAACTCAAAGCTATACTAAAGGATGGGGTAAAATAAAAATAGTTAGATTCACCACGATGAATTGATTTCTAATATTTCGAAAGTTTGTTATAATAAATAAAAATAATTATAATTTAGTTTGAGATGATGTCACTGTATATAATAATGTTAACTTTTATATATTTTATATTAATTATACAAAACATACCCAAATGAGTCAGCCAAAATTTTGAAGTTGGGTTTTCCCCGTATGAGTCTTTTACAAATATCGTCTACAAGCTTAAGTTAGTATTTGATTAACAAAGAACAACAAACAGTATGTTCACTAGAAGAAGAAACTTTTCTGCACAAAAGAATCATCAAAATGGTACTGATGTAGCAACAGTTTTCAAGAATTAAATATAATTTGTACCTTCAAAACCACAAGCGTCCACATGAAAGTCAAAAAATGAGTATATCCACAAGATTTTTCCAAGAAAAACTTTTTAACTCACCATGAACTGGAGGTCCTATCACTCGATAGTCTGTTATAGCATCTTGTCCTGAGTCTGCTCCAGAACCATCAGCAATGAGTATCCTTTCTGACTTTCCATCATCCAAAATCACCTGTGACAAATAAAACAAGTAAAGAAAACTTCACGAGGTGAGAAGAAAATGGAGCATGTGCATGTCCAACACACAACTTATACACGCATTAATATAAAACATATGAAATTCAATTTTAAAAAAATTGGAAAAAGAAAATCCCATACCAGTATGAGGAACAAATGGATGAACGTGAAAGACAAAAATTTAATAGAAGAAGAATGATTTTAACTTCAAGCCCATTATTCTCAGACAAATTCACTATACATAAAGGATTTAAATTTAATAAATTAGAGAAGCATTTATAAAAAAAATACGAAGGCATCCAGAATATAGCTACAAAATAAAATTAATGTGAAACCTTGGAATAAAAGTATATAATACATCAAAGTACATTAGATCCATTAACAATTACTATGAAATTCATTAATCTATCCACCTGCAAATTAGAAAAAGAATAGATCAATAACATCATATTCCACATGTCATTCATCAATATAATTATAAAAAAAAAAGACAACGAAACCAATACTTAAAATGAAAAATCAAAATATCACTCCAAAAAGAAGCACCCAGCTCAAAAGTAATAAATAAATAATTGCATAAAAATCTCCCCACAACTCATCATCAATGTCACCATCCCTTCTGCAGCTATTTGTCTTAAATTTGAGAAATTTTGATTCAATACCAAAAGTACAGAAATCTTACTTGCCTAGTCAGAGCATAATATTAAATTAAAATTCAACGCAGATTCAAGGAAAGAGGGAAAGCGAGTGATTTTGGACATGCTTAGTCTAACTTGATGATATCATCCAACCCAAATATTGTCAAAATAAGTCAAAATGGGATCACATGAATGATGATTATATGAGGTCATGCAATGTCATTCCTATATGTCCTAACTCAAGTTTCCTCCCTGCTCTCTCATGAGGTTATCCTATATTACCCTGAAGATATTGTAAATAGATTCATTCTAAAATGGAGGTCTATTCATGGTTGTAATTTCTCCATCTGGCATCCACTCATGGTATAACTCTCATGCAGACTTTCTTTTTACCATTTGGGTTTGGTGATTTTTAAATAAGTTTGATTCCACACATAGGTAGGAAGCGTGACTTGCAGATTGCAAACTGCACCACTACATATAAAGAACATAAGGCAAAATAGTATTTATACAAGAAACATAAGCACCTACCTCTACTCTGTTATACTTCTAGTATAAGCATAAACATGAGCAGTATTAATTCATAAATTCAAGTAAAAATGCAAATTGTACACAAATCCAGATAGCACAAATGGTTTTATTTTTGAAGTTATCGAGGATAACATAAGTAGTAATTCTTTTACTTTTGAAGTCACTAAGGAAAGGGTAAAACTATTGCTTTTAGTTCTGAAGTTTTTGATGATGATTTTTCAAATTTGCATGATTTTGATCCAAGCTCACTCCATAATTCACAACCATAGAAGATGACAGGTGTAATCAGGAAAGAATGCTGCTTCATTTTATCCCAATTCCAGAGACATCTTTCTACTTGTTTTCTAAAGTGTAAAAGACTTTCCAGCATCCATATATTCTGTGAGATTTTGCCAAGATCAAGAGGCAATGGAAAGCACAAAAATAAGAGAGAACAAAATAGATGATAGAAATAAATTGTATTCCATCAAGATGAAAATACCGATCAACTGGATCATCAAGCGATACATACAATGAATATGAGCTTGCTTATATAGGCAAGGCTATATGGATATGTGAGCACACAAACATGACATGTGGCTCAATAAGAAACAAGGGTAGGTAGGAAATAGGTGTGGGTAGGTAGGAGAAACATTATAATATTCCACATGAGGTGGATCACCCACTAAATGTGGAGTGTAACAACAAGATCAACACCATAAAAGGTGGAAATTCTCCTACACACACTATCCCAATGTGGCACAAACACCCAAGTGTCTCATACCCAAACTACTATGAAATGCATGTACCCAAGTAAACTTAAGTAAGGTGTAATAATATCCAAGATGAATAATTATTTACACCAACATATTCTTTCAATACAAAGATTTCAATTCACTGATTGTATAAGATCAAGTCTAGGGTGTTTGTCAAGAAGAACGTGCTCTAAAAGGCATTTGTAGAAAGAAACTATAGGTTAAGTTGTTTTCTTGGATTTGATAACCATGATTTAAGTTTTATCAAAATTTAACATTGGATCTGAATTATTGTCAAATACATGTAAAACGGAAAACCATTAGTTGGTATTTAAAGTTCCACAAGGTGATTAGCCAGTTGTACAACATTGTTGATATATGGTGTAATGTCCCCCTTGGGGATTTATCAGCAATCAGTCCTAAGACAGCAATTCCAACTTAAAGTGAGAATGGTAATCTATCAATAAATAGAATTCTATCAAAACTGAAGATATTGTATTACAATATTTAATTTAAAAATACTAGAACTAGTTCGTGAGACAGTACTTATATTGATAGCTTTCCTTGATTTGACAATGGATTTATGCTGATAATCTTCTCCAATCCTTAATGGAGAGGGTTGATTTCTGTTACCGGTTTGACTGTAAAAGCCTGCAACAATGGAGGTGCTATTCCTGATGCAAATCCTTTTAACATGCAACCTCTTATGCCACTAGCAAATGATGCTCAAGAGAGCTGATCCGCTAAGGCTACAAGTAGAAGACCAATGCCACAATTGATGCTTCAGTGGAATGAATTTGTTCCTTATTAAATATCTTGCAAGATATGAATGGATGCAACCCTTGCTTGGGAAGAGACACATCCTTGTCTTAGACGCAGCATGCAAGATAATATCAATTATTGTCTTTTAGAACCAATGACACCCCTTACTTCAAATCCGATCATACCTCTTCATGAATGAATCTCTGTTTGTTAATGTTTGTGCCTTTCCATGATCGCTGTTTTTATTAATGTTTTGCCTAATGAGTCATACCTTAGAATCTGACTTAATCATTCTTATTAATGACTTAATCATTCAAGGCAAGGCATCTTCAAATTGCTCGATCTTTCACATCTGTAATCTGCTCATATCTTGAGAATAGTTGCTGCTTTAGTATATGTATAGACTTTACAATATCAGTGTTGTTCTTTAGCCTTGATCCATTCACCTGATAAGAAGTAAACAGTGCTATTAAGGAAGTCTTTTCTAAACTTCTAAGCCCTTTGTGCCTTCATATTAAGCACCTTGTTGTAATGTCTCCTTTGTTAGATTTGCTGATTCATACTTATGTTCATGTTGTGAATTGCTTCTCTTACTTGCTGACCAAAGCGTATCCCTTTTACTGTAGTATACTTCCATTTAATTGTTTCACCTTAGTACTCTTATATGCTGATCCTTAATGAGATTATCACCACCTTAATCATGAATGCAGTCAACTGTTCATAAAGTCGACACTGTCTGATATTGACTGTCTGCATATTGAGATTGAGTTCGCTGTGTTGTGTAGACACTGCATGGTGAGAACGCTGGAACAGCATACACTCGAGATAGATCTGTAGGATGTAATAATTGCCATCTTCTGATAACAGATTCTACTTTATATGTTTCTAATGGAATCGCACCTGTCCAACATAGGATAATCGCTTCTCTGTCATCATTATTGACTTGGGTACTTAGGAAGTCGACCATAATCTTCTGCACAGTTGTAATGTCCCCATGCATACCACTAAGAACAACGATGTTACTGCCTGTGACTTAATAACAGGTTTGATCTGATCTGATCGATGGTGTTCCCCATGGATGCTTTTGATTCCTTTCCTTTATATCTTTCCATGTGAGGGTAAGGTCACACCTCTTCATCATGTATGTCCTTTAGCAAGAGACACACCCTTTCACCATTAGCACCCTTTGAAAGAGTGCAACTCTTCATTATATCTACCCTTTCAATGGGACACAACCTTGCAAAATCAGACCTGTACTCCTTATTTAAATCAGATCTGTACTTCTGATTCCCTAATTATCCCCCTTCAAATGAGTTCTCCTCTCCCCTTTTATACCTCATATTTGGGGGAGTCACAACTTATCATTTCATGCCTTTTGATCATTCATTAACTCTAATCAATTTTTAATTATATTTAATTATATTCTTTTATATTTTAATTTAATTTTTATTTTTATTCTTTTGTATTTTAATTTTATTATTATTATTTATTAAATTATAGTTCAAAGTAGGGACATGACATATGGTGATAATTTAATGCTTCAGTTGTTCAGATTGCTCCTAATGCAACTTGTCTCCTCTAAGTGATTTCTAAGCTGTTTGTGACTATTCCAAAGAGGATAGTGAATAGAGGAAAACTTTATTTAACACCAATATTGTAATGTATTTCTTCTGACCAACCTTGGTTGGTGTTGAGTTTGGAAATGACTAATGCATATAATCTGTAAAATATTGGTCTAAAATCATGGGAGCTTCTAATCCTTCCATACATAAAGTCTCCTTGACAATGTCCAAAGCTTCTTCTGAAAACAACAAAGAAAACAAAGATATCTTTTTGTCAGAACACATTTGCAATTATTACAGTTGTGAGAACATGATGAGAAGTACTCTGTTAGCTTTTTAAGACGACTTGCCATTCAACTCTTAGTTTGTTGTCATCTCATTATTGACTTGTTTTTTGTAAGATAGCAAATAAATCGCTCATATTTAAAACCTTGTAAAATCCTTAGGTGAAAAAGAACATTAGGATATATGTCGAGCCCAAAGGCTCTAATACTTTGGATGTTAGTACTTAGTATAATGGGTATTGTAATGTCCCCAAATTATAAATACCCAAATTTTTGCCCTAGATCACAATTTTTAATTGATCAAAGTAGGTTTAGAGATACCTTTCACTTTGATTGAGGTCCTGCAAACAAGTTAGGAATCATTTAGAATCATAATTCGTAAAACAGATCTCTTTAATTAGAAATCAACAAGCATATATCAGAATTATAATTCCAATCACAAGATTGCTTAAATTAGTTTGAGAAGGCTCAACCATAGAAGAGCTAAGATAGGGTGCCCTAGAAATCCTTTACTCTAAGCCCAAGGTTAGGACCGTATTCTCCTTGGCCCCATGTGGTCCTTAACAGATGGTCCTCAACCATCTTTACGAGGTTCCATACCTAGTGAGGAATCTATAACTGTTCCCCTCAATTTTGCCCCTTCTATCCTACTTCACATGATTGAGCATTCTTAATGCATTTATTTGCCATGACAGAGAGCATGAGGAGCATTCACAATAGGGTTCCATGGAAATCCATCCTTTCTAAACCCAAAGGCAGTACCCTTTGTACCCCTTTGGCCCATGGGACTCCCCGGTCTTATACCATGAGGTAGTGTACCTAGAAGATGACCCTAACACAGTTCCCCTAGTTGTAATTCCCCAATTTCTCTACCATGGCTGGTTACGGCAGTCAGACAGTATAAATATGCATAACATCTTATATCCTAATCACATATTTCCTATGTCCATATACTAAACCAATCATAGATAGTAACACACCATGAATCAGCAATATATCTATTATGCTATGTCAGGTAATCATAAACAGCAATGCATAGTAATTCAGAAGTATGCAGATATACACAGAATCGTTATAAATACCATTGTAGTATGCTTGTCAGATGATACACAGAGTTATTATGCAAAGAACTATTATTATACTATGTATGGAAATCCATACCACAACCAATATATGAATTGCACTTGTAAGTATTATTGCTTTCCTTGTCATTTGATTTTCTTGTTATTCCTTCAATGCTGATGAAGTCATATTATACCCCTCCATCGGGTCTATAGAGTGGTGTCATTCCTATAGAGTCATGACCCATGGGAGGGTCATGTTGGTTTATTTGCCCATCACACCTCCTCTCATTTAATCCTCCTTTGATTTGAGTTTGTTAATCACTATATCGGTTAGAGCTGGGTTACCCATTCATTAATGCTTAATCGTCCCATTGGTCAAAGGAGAATCGCTGTTCCCAGAGGAGAGAGAGGGCAATTCACAAGGCAGCGCTCAGTGGTTACAAATCTGTTCGGGGTGGTGATTACGGGCTGCGGCAAACAGTCTTATGATTAAGAAATTGTGAAAGTGAGACAATTTCTAATTAAAAACTGTTGAATCTGGTTGGGGTCATAACAGGTAGTTATATGACGATATACCCATATGTTTGTCACATACTATTGGAAATAAGCCGCACCCAAACCAAAGATGGACCAACCACAAAAGAGTCAATAGCTCAGTGGTAGAGCACTCTAACAACAAATGGAAAGTCCTAGGTTCAAGTCCTAGCTAGTCCATGAGCAGTAACTCAACATGGTATCAAAGCCAAGCCAAGCTAGGAGCCCCAAGCACCTATAGTGTGGCTTAAGGAGGGGGAGTTGGAAATAACTTACACCCAAAGGAAAGATGGGCTAACCACAAAAAGGCCAGCAGCTCAGTGACAACACTCCATCAGCAAATGGAAGGTCCTAGGTTTGAGTCCTAGCTGGTTCATGAGCAGCAGCCTAGCACATACGATTGTGATTCTACTTTCTTATATTGAGTACAATGCGATTTGAATTCTCTTTGTTACACTCTCCAATTCTTCAACATTTCATGTTCTACATTACGTGTTGTGAGTATTCATTGTCTACTACTTTTGCAAAATATTGCACTCAACACTAACATATTTTAAGAACCTCAGGTTCTTTAACATGTGGTTCTTTATATTCTTAGCAACTAGTGAAAACATTTCAACAATGAGGGTAGTTTGGTCAAGCCAAGTATTGCATTACGAGTCAGCTTTTCTAGAGAAGAGCTCTAAACTCCACATACAGGTAGTTTAAAGACTTCGTCTCTAGTATATCTATAGAATCCTGAGTTGTTCAAAAGAGAGGAAGCTTGAATGGAAAAAGGAAGTTGTATAGTTTATGTAATGTCCCCTTCCTAGGTGACAGGTAGTTGAGCAGGGATTGGCCTATCATTGGGTTCCCGTAGCCTAATCGAATGGAGAGGGGACCCATACTGAGGCTTGTGGAGTTACGCATGGGCTTTATAGGCCATTTTGGATGTTCAGTTTGTTCCTATTTTTTTAGGAGGGATCCCTTTTTTAAGGGAATGATTGAGAGTAGGTTCCGGGGTGTCTACAGACCTTTCCAGATGATTTGCAACTATCTCCTATTTTTTAGGGGGGACTGCCAGTTGACTGGTTCACCACCAGGAGGACTGGGGAGTCAAGCAGGAGCCCTTACGTGCATTTTCAGTTGATTGGAGACAGTCTCCTAACTTTTCGGAGAATCCCTATTTCCTAAGAGGACATTGTCAGTTCACTTGCTATATTTGGACATCACCAAGATGGCACATGCATCATCAGTTTTCAGTTTGGGGGAGGCCAGGTGATGGAATTTGAATAGATTAAATGTTACAGTTTGACTTTAATATTTAATAAAAAGAAATAAAGTTAAATGATTATAATATCACTTTATAATAATTTAATAAAGTATCCTAATATTATAATAAAGGGAACCACCTTGGGCCATGATGGTTAGGGGACATGACTTTGTTTTTAAACAACTTAAAATAATAAAATGAAGCCTAGGAGAAAAGGTACGTCCAGGATAGGGGAGAATTAATAATCAAATAAATTTCATAAAGTATCTTTTAAGTGGCAAAGAGAATATCCAAAAGGGATCGAACTTTTGGAGGGAAGAGGAAAAAAGGTAAAAAGTTAATTTGGGCTTTCATTTCATTCATTCATAAAGTTATTTTTTGGAGAGCAGCAGCTGTGTGCAGAAGAAATTCTCAGATCTACTGTGGAGGACGAAAACCCTTCATAGTTTGGTGGTCCACGGGTGTGAGAGATCATCCAAGGGATATTATTCTTCAGTTTGGGACAGGTTATCAGCCATTAAATTGCAGAAAAAGAGGATTTAATTGGCTGGTTGCAGAGAATAGCAGCGATCAGCACCTTCTTGGAGCAGTACAGGGACAGTCGTTTACAGATTGGGCCTTCTAGAGGTCAAAGCTACTAAAAAATTGCAGTATCTCAGCCAGCCATACCATTTTGTGGACATGGGCTTCAAACCCTAGGCACGTACATTGGGTTTCTAATAGGTTTTGGAGCTGATCTATCATTTGTATTAGCTGGGAATTGCAAATCAGATATGGAGCAGAATTTTGAAGTTCTGTTGAGCTGAAAAAAGACAATTTGTTATTCCAGACTTGTATCAGACCTTTGCATCCAATTTGGGGTACTTACAACAGCCTCTTATATCCATTTCGCCCTCTATTTACGTTAAATGTTTTCATATCAGCAATTTCTTTAGATCAGCAGTCATTAAAACTATTGCAAAATCAAGAAAACATAAAAAATCACAAAAAATCAGAAAACACCAAAACAGCCCAAAAAACAAACCTCTTATCTCGCTGGTCAAAGACAAATCAGAAAACCAAAAATCAGAAATTTTGGATCAGATTCAGCTTGGGATATTTCAGTTTATGCATGATGTTTGAAAAGGAGAACTAGGGTTTTTAAAGTGGCCCTTAATCAAGAGAGTAATATATGGCATCTTATCATATACATGGATTCCTTGCTGGGGTGCTTTTTCATTGCATTGAACAATTACTTCGTGTAAATCTCCGAATATGTGCTCAAAGATTCAGGGCTAAAGAGCTAGATGTTGCAATGGATCCTCCCAGTAGGAGTAAGGAACTAAGGGACTAAGTGAAAAACAACCAGAAAATACTGAGAGGGGGAGGGGGTGAATCAGTATTTTAGAACTAAAAACTTTTAATACACAAAATTGAGACAAGATAAACAAAGAGAAGATGACACAGATTTTTATCACGTGGAAAACCCAGTAACCCAGTCGGTAAAAACCACAGTACTCACTAATTCAAAAATTGGGCTACAACCCAGTACAACCAAGAGCATCTACTCTGAACAATAGAGGCAACAACCTCAAAGAGCACCAACTTCAGATCTTTTACACAGGCACCAACCTGGACTTGCAAAGTAAATTTTTAAAACAAAATGAGAACAAGATTAGCCCAGACAGGCTGTGTGTTCCGACAGTTAAGTTCACAATAAAATCTTCACCTTACAGTTTCATTTCAAACTCAGTATTTTATAACTGACAGTTTCTTCTTACTTCAATCAATTTCACAAAGTTATTGATATGCCTGTATATTCTCAGTTTAGAAGAGCTTACTCCAGAGAAAATTCATTTCAGAAACCCCCTTTTTCATACACCATCAGCTTGTGAAGAATCTTCAAAAAGGCTATATAATTCAAACATTTTCAGAACCCCCAAAAAAAACCTTCACCACAGCACAATATATTTTTTATTAAAACAGCTCCAGTTTTTAAAAATTGATGCTTCAACTTGCATCCAAATCTCTTTTTCATACTCGAAAAAGACAAACGTTATCATCACCGACCTAAGTCACCAGGTTCGAATTCGAATTCGAAGTTCAACAACTTTGAAATTCAAATGAAGTTTGATGAGGGAAAAATTCGAAATGTATAAAATTCGAATTAAATTCGCCATATGTAATTTTTAAATTGTTTTAATAAATATATGTAATATATCTATAAAATTGTCTAAATAGTTTAACATTGATAAATAGATTTGAAATCGTTACAAAAAGATGACATATTTATAAAATATAAACCATAGGAAACAATGAAACATATGCTTGGGCACGAACGGCGGCAAAAACGGCAGGCAAAAATTGCAAGCGAACTTCTCCTTGCAGGCTGCGACTATCACGGGTCCGCGACTACTTCTCCTGCAGGCCGCAACTCACGACAGACTGAAGATGTGTTTAAAAAATATTAACAGAAGAAGAAGGCCAAAAATTAAAATTAAGAGAGAAATTTAAATTAAAAAAAAAAAAAATTAAATTCGAATTTCAACGATTTTTTTTTTTTTTGAAGTTCGGCAAATTTCAAACTTCAAGGATGAAATTCGGCCAAACCTGGTGACTTAGTCACCGACTGTCAAAGGAAATGCCACATCACCACCTGTGCGTTTTCATATTCTACACACCTGCAACCCATTAGAAGACAGACCACCGTTTTTTTAATATCCAAAAATTTATCAGAATATAATAAAGTTTTTAACGCATCACCCAAATGCTTTTTTCATCTATTTCAAACTGCGAACTAATCAAAACGTATATCCACAACCTTCAAAGAAGAATATAAGGACCAACTGTTTTTACGAACTTCGCTCGGTCAGAACAAAAGCCAAGGAATAAGAATCGACGCACTAAACCAGTAGCCAGGTTGCAAGAAAAAAAAACAAAAAACACCCACTCCAAACATCTGCCGCATAAAAGTTAATAACTCCAAACAGCTTGGTCTGCACCTCACAAAATGTCAGATGGCTTCAAAAGAAAACAACCACACTTATTAAATCATTTGCCGTTTTAAAATATATCCAGCTCATGAAAATTCTTTGGAGGTTTTATTAGATTTTTCTGACAGCAGCACACTGTTAAAAAATTTCGAAAGAAAACACTTCAGCAATGTAACACAAAAACAAGATGACAGTCAGCACTAAGTACTCCAAACACGACAGCTGCTCTTTTAATTTTCACCGCTCCAAAACACAGCAGCTGGACTCTGAACCACTGACGACTTCTGACAGAAATTCAACCAAAGTTTTGCACACGTTCACATTTTCTGAGTTTCCACAATCTCTTCGATCATCCAAAAATCACTAACAACAAAAACGTCTTATTTACCAGCAAGTCGAATGATTTCCATCTTTAAAAAATGTTCCAGCCAAGCAAAAGAAATAAAAACGGCTTCGACAGGATATGACACTGACAGAGCAAAATGCCTTCACAGTTCGCAGTGCTGGTGACAAACATTCTCCCAGAGCAAATACATAATAGCCATAATGCCACATATTTCTGGCATTACAATGCCAGCAAGGAAACACAATGAAAGAAAACATTTGTTGTATGCGACTCCCAAAGACTGAAGAGATTTAGCCACATGAAGAGCAGGCGTTTGACATCAATGACACTTACCACTAAGGACCATGCAACATGTTTCTAGCAAGGGCAAAGGCAATAGCTGTCTAGCTTGTTCATAAAATTGAATGGGGAGAGTGTGAGTGCAGCATGACAAAGATCGAATGATAGTGATGGGTTGTTCCTCTAAGCCAACATTCTGCAAGGATTTTCTGGTACAATTGATGTATGATTTCCATTACAGCCAATATTCTCAAGTTGACCATTGAGTTATCAATGCAGAGACTATTAGACACAATGCACCACTGAGAGGGGGCTGAATCAGTGGTTCTCAAGCTTTTCCCTTTAACTATCCCTATGAAAGTATACCAATTAACAGATCTAGCTGAATGCAAACTTACCGGTTAGCGAGGAGACTAGACACAAATCCATTCACAGAAAGGGGCATCACATAACACCAATATATATGAGGAAAACCCAAGATGGGAAAAACCTCGGTGAGTAATGCTGCTGGAGACTAACGCTCCAATCCAACCTCACAATGGAACTCTATTACAATGTTTAGGGCACCAACTCAAGGAGCACCAACCCCTAACTTATGGGCTACAACCCCTACAGCGAGCTACAACTCAGAGACCACAAAAACATTCAAATACAAAAGTAATATCCTGGTTACAAAAGAGTTTTGCGACCTCTGCACATAACTTCCTTTTGTCAGTGAGACACCTTCTCTGCTACACCGGTTCACTCTTTTGTTGCTGCATTGTTGGTAACCTTTGCTGATTCACCTCTATTCTTCTTCTACTCTGCTAGATCTCCTCCTCACTACTCTACTCTTCAGTCCTCTCAACTGTCTTCCTATCAGTAAAAGCACCTACCGGTTATCTCCTCAGATGCACTCTAGCTGCTATACGGGTTGCTCAAACCATACCAGTTAACTCTCTGTTAAACCCTATCACTGGTTTAACCTTTGCTCCCTAAGTCACTTGTTGTCGGGGATAATCATTATGTTATGTTGTCATATTATGTTTATGTCGTCGTCGGTAATAATGAGTTACAGCAATCAGTTAGTTAGTCGTCCCGAAGGGCAGTCGGACGCGACGGTTGGTCGCACCCCTTCGGGTATTATATATTGCATACCATTCCTTCGTGGTGGCATCATAATAGTTGTATCAGATGTAATGTGATAGCACTTGATGTACATGGACTGTTGAATTAACACAGAAATCGATTATTTAATATATTTCCATTATGTTCTGTGCATTTACTTTCTGCATTTAATCGTTTACCCATATGAGGCAAACATTTGGCGTCGTTGCCTAGACATACTTGGGAAAGGAAGGAGCGGATGGCGTACGGACACCATGGGCCTACCGTCGGTGAGATTAACCCAGAGGCCTACGACGCGCAAACGGAACAATCGTCGTGGGATGCAGAACGTGATGGCAAGAAGCGAAGGGGAAATTGAACCTTGTAATAATCTCGGCACAATGTTGAGATAAATTGTGGCCGAAAGGCAAAATAAATTATTAAAAAAAAAAAAGTTTTTTTTTGTACATGGTGTGTGCTTGCTATGTACGGAAGTGATTTATGCCAAATATACAAAATAAGGATACAAATAAAAAGATACAAAGTGACGAATGGGAAGTGGCACAAAGAGCGTTGAATCTCAAACAGCAAATAGAACGAAGGCGTAGGCTAAGGCAGCTTGCCGAGGGATGACCGGCCGAGGGGTTGCTCAAAGGGAACCCAGGAGGTGTCACGGAGGTTGTAGAGGCAGAGATAGACGGAGAGAATTACACTCTCTACACTGTCGTAGGGTTGCCCGAAGGGAACCTAGGAATCACGGAGGGTGCCTAAGGAGAACTCGACAATTCGCCAAAATACCACCGTAGGGTAAGAAGTCGCGAAGAGTTGGTGGAACAAACAAGGCGAAGTCTAAACCTAATCGACGCTACCAGAGACCTACTAAAGAACTTGTCCATTTCGGAGGACAACCGGAGGGAGACGACCGAAGGTGATGGTACGGCCGACGGTGCCGAGGGAGCACAAGAGTACCATACGGGAGGTAATTTGTTCGGTTCGGGGTCAACAACCTTCTCCGGAGGACCCACGAGTGGAGGGTCAAGTGCAGGAGGCAGAGGCGGAGGATCACCACGTACAAGCACACAAGGCACCAGAGGAGCGAGACCTAGCGGTGTGATGGTAAGTAAGCAGAAGCTGCCGAAGTTCAATGGCGACGGGAAGGAAGATCCCGTCCGCCATTGCCGCACTTGCGAAACCATATGGTTAGCGAACGGTGTTACCGACCAGGACGAATGGGTAACACAATTTCCAACAACCTTAAGGGGAGTGGCCATCGACTGGTACTCAGATATGGATAAGGCCAAAGTCAGCACATGGCCCGACCTAAAGGAGTTCCGGATAGAATTCCGCCTCCTCAGAGACGACAATGAAATAGTCGCCGAAATCTATGGCACAAAGCAAAACAAGAATGAGACGGTCCGAGCCTATAGTCGGCGGCTCAAGGAACTGTTGGGGAAAATGGAGAGTCAACTAGTGGATGGGTTGGAAAAGAGCTGGTTCGTGGAGGGACTGAAACACTGCATCCGGAAGAAGATGAAAATTGTTCCACCGACCTCATACGAAGATGCATATAATAGAGCAATGGATCTCGAGAGCGACACCAAGACATCCAAGAAGAAAAAGAATAAGGATAGCTAGTCTAAGGATGATGACTCTTCCGAGGGAAGCAGCAGCGATGGCGAGTCTGGCAAAAAGGTGCAAGCCCTGCAGAAGGATATGCTGAGGACGATGAAAGAGCTGAAGGTTATGAAGGGAGGTCCGAGCAAGACCGACGAAGGGGAGCTTTGGTGCACGAAATGTATGATGGACGGCCACACAAAAGGCTCCTGCCCAAAGAAGGCCTATTGTGATATATGCCAGTTGATTGGGCATCCCACCAGGGAATGCCCCTACAACATGAAAACACGAAGCAAACAAGTATTGCTTATGCAGCAACAACCAACTACATCGGGCGGTACCGACAACTCCCAGGCGAACAACAATGCAACCTCGGGAGGCTACCGAGATAATTGGTGCGGAGGACGAAACAACAATAACCACAATAACAATACAAGGAGCCGGATCCAATACGACTCCAAAGGTCGAACGATGGTACAATGCAAAGCATGCACCCAGTGGGGGCACTTCGCTCGAGACTACCCGAAGGGAGAGGCCACACAATATTTGTGTAAATGGTGCGGACCGGGAGACCACGAAGACGCCACCTGCTCGAAGTCCGGCGTCAACTTGCTCAATGTCGAGGAAACCAAAGAAGAGGAAGTGTTGGCCGTAACCCACGCCCAAGCCAGACACGCAATGTGCCCACACCCGTAGATGGAGAAGTGAAGGGTACGGGAAGCACGGGAAGAAATTGAGAAAGAGATACGAGAAAGGGCGAAAGCGAAGGGTACAGCGAGTACTTCCAGCCGACCGGAGGCGGAGGATGCTATACTAAATCAAATTTTAAAATTAAAACTACAGGTGCCTGTGAAGGTACACGACCTCCTCCATACGATGCCTCAATTACGAACGGCGTTGCTAAATAATCTCTCCCAACCACGCACCAATACCAACCACCGCACAGATGTTCCTGGGGGGTCTGCAATAGACCCCATGCTGCTGGCAGTTAACACTGGAAGGAACCCGGCCATTGTGGAGATGGGTATCCTTGGCACCATTCTAACCGATACCATCGTCGATGGTGGATCAGGAGTGAATGCTCTTCCAAAAGAAACCTAGCGGAAGCTGGGGAAGACGACACTGTGGTCATCTACATTCAATCTGCTCGGAGCAGATCAGCATGGAATCAAACCCATCGGGACACTGATGGGCCAACAAGTTACCATCGAGATGCAATCCTTCATACTGGACTTCATGGTAATCCCACTAAAGAAAAAAGGGTATGATGCGATCTTAGGGAGAGGGTGGTTGGTGGCAGCCAAGGCCACCCACAACTAGAAGAACACTCTGTCTATGGAGAATGGAGGAAGGAAGTTTATCATAGACCTCGAGACATAGTTAGTTAGTGAGGAACTGGCATCATCTTCGGAATCAAAGGGTGAAGGAGAAGGCAACCTGAGGAACGAAGGACGAGGCTGCAGGGAGCCCAACGACGAAGGTCTTCTCAAACTAGGAGAGTGCTCCGAGGATGAGACAGGGTCATTGAACGGGCTCTTCCATTGGCAGATGGAGGATTATGAAATGTTCCAGAGCTAAAGGCTCGAAGTAGAGGAACCAGAGCAAGTAACAAAGGAGGTGTACTTGCCAGAATACATAGAATATTGGAAGGGAGACGCCCCAAACCTCGATGACGTAGATAATCCCAAGATCATTGGCAACAATTGGAACCCTGTGTGGAAGGCCGCAGCCTTCAAAATCTTTATTATTCTTCTTCTTATGTAGGGGAAGGAGACCATGGTTGTCGTAGAATTTATGGTTCCAGGTCTTCGGATGGCCATTGAAAATAGACTCGCCACCAACGGATCCAAATTGAAACCCTACAACGCGAAGCACGCAGGGGACCCGAGAGGTCGGAAGGACACCCAAGAGGCCGGAGGGGGACCCGAGAGGCCGGAAGGACACCCGAGTGTCTGGAGGGGGACCCGAGAGGATGGAAGGGGACTCGAGAGGCCGGGCAGGCGACTTGAGAGGCACAGGACCAACGTGGGAGACTCTTGGGCGAGGAAAACCGAGAAGGATGAAGGGTGATCCCAGAGACAGGGGACCCGAGCCGAAGACTCTCGAGACAACTAAATTAGGAAATTAGAAGAAAAAAAAAACCGTATAGTCGTACGGGTCCGCACGACAATTGACCGTACGGCCAGGAAAAATAAAAAGTAAAAAATAAGAAAAAAAATAAATAAAAAATTAAATAATTAAAAATAAAAATAAAAACCGTACGACTGGGAAAAAAATTTAAAAAAAAAAAAAAAGCGGAGACACCGTACGGTGGGGACCACGTTAGTGGCACCGCAGGGTCCACCGTGCGGTGGCACCCACCGTACAATGGCACCGCGGGGTCACCGTACAGTGGCACCGTGGGGCCACCATGCGGTGGCACCGCGGGGTCACCGTGCAGTGGCACCGCATGCCGCCATGCGGTGGCACAGTGGGTCACCATGCGGTGGCACCGCGTGCCATCGTGCGGTGGCACCGCGGGTTACCGTGCGGTGGCACTGTGTGTCCACTATGTCGTGGCACTGTCTCCACCATAAATAAACTGCAGCGCCAAAGAGAAAATTCCAACGCAGGCAAGGAAAAAATCACAAGGCAGACAAAACAAAATCACGGAGGAAGGAGATTGAACACCGCACACCAGCACGCCAAGTACATCGCACCCCGTCATACACCATACTACCAACTGACACGAGCAAGAGAAACGCTGGCAGCTGGAAGCAGAAAGTGGTGGCAACTGGGTAGTTGGAAGGAGGAAGTGGTAGAAAGTGGCAGCTGGCAGTTGGAAGGAGAAAGTGGCAAGCCTGAAGGAGCACGGCAGCGGTGGTTTACAAGAGGGTGAGAGGGAAAATACCATGGTACAGCAGGGATAAAGGTGGTGATGGCATGTGAAAAACAAATTAAAAAAAAAAAAAAGATGACCAAATTGAAAAATCATTCGATGACGTCTGGAGCCAAGACGTTGAAAATATTAGAGTGGAGAAGAAGGGTTTTGGCATCTTAAACTATCACAGAAATGATGTGCGCCATGGACTTTCGAGTGGTTCTGAGGGTTGTAAATTGATCTTGGCAGCGACGACGCCACCCCTCGCCCCCGCCCTGTACTGCGGGGCGCTGCCCCCGGACCCCGCGAGGGGCGCTACCCCTCAACCCCGTTGGGGCGCTACCCCAGACCCCGCGAGGGCACTGCCCCTTGACCCGGCTGGGGGCACTGCCCCTTGACCCGGCTGGGGGCACTGCCCCCAGTTTATTTTTGAGCTACAATACACTTTTTGAGTTGGGCGAAGGGCATCAGAGAAGGCACGGTAGTGTTGGGTTGTCCCGTACTGTGAGAAAGAAGCCTGAAGCTCAGCATTGGCGGGAAGCCCTACGCCGTAGAGGGAGACGTATTTCGGGGTTGCGAACAAACAAAGTCCGAGGGAAGGCATTGTAGGCACGCGAAGTCATACGACACCAGGGAGTTATTCAATTCAGTTATTAGCCTTTGGGGAGTGTGATGGAGGATTCGAGGCATCTCCTAGCCTTTGTGCCAGAGGGTTGTGGCCACCTCTAGGCAGGAATGGTACGCTTTGAGGAACTTGGAGTATGTCTCAGCTGGACGTGAGGTTGCCTTGGTGGATGCATAGAGGGCTCAGGAGGAACTGACCACCAGGTTGGAGGCAGTACTAGCGTGAGACTTAGCTCAACGTACCCAAGAGTTGGATGTCGAGAGGGCAACATGGGTGGCTATCGAGGACAAATTGGCTAGGGAGACAGCATCATTTGAGTAGCAATTGGTGGAGGCTGAGACTGAAAAGCGTGTTTTGCAAACAAGTTTGGTTTACGCACAGGAGGACTGTGATGTCAAAGGAAGCAATAATGGTGAAATCCGCACTTGAGCATCGGATGGTAGCAGAAATGGGTTTTCAGGCGAGGACGCAGCAGGTGTATGAGTTCCACGCTCGACTAGCGTTCGCAGTTCCTGCAGTTCTCTACCTTGGTTTTGTTTGATGTCATCTCTACTTTGTATTAAGTCATCCGGAGACGACTTCTTTTCTTGGGGAGATGATGTTGTCGGGAATAATCATTATGTTACGTTGTCATATTATGTTTATGTTGTCGTCGGTAATAATGGTTACGGCAGTCAGTTAGTCAGTCGTCCAGAAGGGCAATCAGACACGACGGTTGGTCGCAACCCTTCGGGTATTATATATTGCATACCGTTCCTTCGTAGTGGCATCATAATAGATGTATCAGATGTAATGTGATAGCACTTGATGTACATGGACTGTTGAATTAATACAAAGACTAATTATTTAATATATTTCCATTATGTTATGTGCATTTACTTTCTGCATTTAATCGTTTACCCGTATGAGGCAAACATTCTCTTCTACTATTTTCACTCTGACTGATCTAACTCTCTCATACAGCGCTCAATCACTTCGCAACAGCTCTATCTTCTTCCATTCAGCAGCACTTAACAATATCTTTGGCTTGCATATTTATAGCCCAGTCTTCCCGCCAAAAAACAATTCAAATCACAGGCGGTTAGGGTTTCCTCATCAACCTCGAGGCAAACCAAATCCAATCAGATCTCATCCGATCTGATCGCCCAGACAGTTGTTTGCACAACACCGCCATTAATGCGCCTTCCAATGCACGTTTTCTAAACTTAGCAACCACGGTCCTGTATCTCGACTTGCATCTGTCAAAATGCCATTAATATCTCTGTTGTTTCCTTCTCGAGGTCTTCTCACAATCTGATTTTCTTGCTTCGATTCAGGTGCCACCAACTCCCTGATCTTTCTCTGTCGTTCACTCTTTCTCGAGCCACACTCCTCTGATCCGATCCACAAATCACGGGATCCATATTAAATGCACACCTGTAAAAACACCTATCCCTACATGGCACTTCACCAACCTCTACAAGCTTGCAACTTCATCTCTAAGTGGCGTTCATGTCAGCATCCAACTCTTCTCGAACAGTTGTGTCGGTATGGATTGCATCACCGACCAACTCCATTACCGGGTTCATCTACCAGCTTACTAACCCTGCCGGTAAAACCTTCAAACCAGTCTGTCATCAACCTTGCACTTTGCTTCTCTTTTGGTGGAACACTCAACCAGTCAGCACTCTTGCTAACCAACCTTATGCACATCTTCATCAGATGGGATTCTTCCACATCTGCACTTTGTCTGTATTATCGGTGGACATACATACCAGTAAACACTCTTGATGACACTATGTCATCAACCTTCACTAGACTCCATCTTCAATCCGACCATTCTCTTCTGTCTGCATCTGCTCACCCTTGCCTCCTTCTTGATCAGCTCAGACCATATCTCAACCAGTTTGTCAAAGAGACAAACTGATCACACTTCATCTGTTCCGGCAACTCAACATGCCTTCTCTGTCGGTCCAGTGCATATCCCTGATTTCATGCACTTGAGGCATTCCTTTGATTCACCAGTAGATCCGGTGTGAGCCTTCAAACACCTGCCTTTACCCCATCTTCCTTATCTCACAGAACTATGATGCACATTTATGCATAATAGGAGATAAGCTCCACTTATCGATGGTAGTGATTTCTTGTCATTTGCATCCTGCAATGCACTCATGGCTTCCTTGTTTGTGCAGCGTGTCTTCAACTAGGCACATGTGGTCAGGTGTGGGCACATTCACTGTCAGTCATCTCTTTGCATGGTGACTACATCTTCATCCGATGGGAGTCCTGTTGTTCTGCAACCTCACAGCATACCGGTGACCTGTTCATTCTTCTCCTCTAGTGTTGATGTGATTTAGATAACATTCTGCCTCTTCATCACAAACAACATCCAAGCATCCTACTCATTGTCAACACTTCACTTATCAGTTGACATACTCTCCTTACCGATGATACACTGTACCGGTAACCTTACCATTTCATCCACACAAGTCAAGCACTAACTTGTGTACCGGTGACTCGAGTGGTCATTCCTTTGAATGACATTCTCTTTCTTACCTTACCGGTGTTCTGCGACACAAGGAGATATCAAAGATATCTCATCCTGTAGTCCTCCATGACAGTGTTGCACATACATTTCTCATACCGGTAGTTATCCTATACAGGTTGGCATCAATGACAACACAATGCCAACAATCTCCCCCTTTGGCATTGATGTCAACTCATGTAGTATCTGGCATACTACAAACTCTTTCTCCCCCTTTGACAACAATGGCAAAGGGCATTGTCAGGATATCATTCCTCCTTGTATTTACCGGTCATTGACAGAATTCTTTCCCCCCCTTTATCTTCATTGGATGCATCTCCTCCTTTGGTACCACTTGTTACATTTCCTCAAGTCACAGCGCTTGAGATGGAGGACTCAACCATCAACTAACACCAATTGAGCATGCAAATCTAATACTATTTGTTAAAACACTCAATTACAGAAGGATGTGTCAATGAATACTACTCACCTGCCGGTCAAACTGCATCACTTCCCGTTTGATCCCAAATTTCTTTAGAATCAAATGTGATTGTACTATGAGTACAACCAACCAAATGACAAGTAGATACCCATAACCATGAAATTCTCTTGGGTAATCCTACTACACTTTCCAACATCTGCAGTTTGGGCAATCAATTACCATACAAGTTCAAGCATGACGGCTCTACATCATAAGCACTTGAACTCCCCCTGAGTGATACATCTCAGGTCCTCATCTCCGATCGGGTCTACCGAGACTCCAATCATTTCCATATACCGGTTGAATTGTGCAAGAGAGATCATCTGATTATCTTTCAGCTCCATTATTTCACCACAGCCTACGACATGATCTAGGATGTACACAATGCCATACAATGTCATCATCAAGTCATAGATCAAACTGGTTAGCCCAAAAACATGCGAGCATGCATGATCAACCTCTGGGCCAACATATGTCATTCAGGGCTTTTCCGATACCACCTAAGACACAAACTCCACATTCCATGCTACTGGGGCTATTGCAGTGATCTCCAGACTCATTGTCTTACATAACCTGCAAGTAACTCATAGCATTCATGTCGATAACATCCTACACATATCGGTTTCCTGTACCGGTCCATCATCACTATCGGAGCACCTTCCTGTGACTCCTAACATTTTGTGTCACCTTGTTTCTGATTCCAATTGTTATCTTGTCATACATTGACACATGCAGTAGCGATCCAACTCTGATTTGTAGGTGTGTAGCCAAGTTAGCCTCTACACACACTTATCATCTCATATCCATCCATCATACCGGCAACACCTTGTTCTTCCAAGTATCCTACTTCACTAAGGGGGTGAATGATCTAGTTCAATATACTACTCCCCCTGAGATCCTACATCTCTTTTAGGCCTTAGAAGATATCACCTGTACATTGAATGCCCAGTGCCGGTCCATGGTCTTCTTCCTCCATACTTGCTTGGTCTCAATCTTCTTCCCATTTTCAGGCTTGGGAGCAGGTCTTTCCTTCTTCTGCTGATGGGTCCTTCCATTTCCTAATTTTGCCTCACAGCCGGAAGTAGTGCTATAGTAGCACACAGCATCCATCCCAACTTCATGATTGGGGAATCTCTTGACATACCGATTTGACCATCTTCTTCTAGTCATGTTGTTGTGACTAGCAACTAAGACCGGTGGACCTCTTGCTTCTGCAGAGACATTTCTTCTTTGGTTCCATGCAAGCTTCTGACTTCCATATGCTCTGTATCCACCTTTTTGCAGAGCATAGTTGCTATATCAACCTCCATATGACTACAAGTTCCTCTTCCTGCAATCAAACACACTATGGCCAATTCCATTGCAATTATGACAAACAATATTTGCATAACCGGGAGAGGGGACATGCATGTATCTACTCTTGGATACATTTTGCTCATATGCATGATATCTATGAGATCCTAGATTATTCCTTCAAGATCTCTTTCTACAATCTTTTGTCCTATGGCCATAACTATTACATGCAAAGCAATAACCAGTAAAGGATGGCATATGACTTACAAATTTATTTTGCCATGCATGGGGAGATCTTACCGGTCTAGCATCTCGATTTCTCCTCCTTTGAGGATGGATCCTTGGTTGTCCATTCTTTGCAGTCCTTCCATCTGGTCTCTTCTTCTCCCACACTTGCTTTGACTTGTGGGTGGTAGCACTTCCTTGTCTTCTACCAGTAGGAGGTCTTCCTTGTTGTCTTCTCATGTTCCTGCTTCTGATGAAGCTGTCTTCTCCCATCTTCCCTTTTCCTTTGGGATCTGCATTGTTCCTCCTTCTTGCAGCACCAGTCTTCATTCTTGTCTGCAAGTCTTCACCAGTTGTATTTAGGTCAACCTTCTTCCGAGGTGCATTTCTAACTGTGAAAGTTTCCTATGACCAAAAGAGGTGACACATCAAACTGGATTGCTTGGACTATTTTGAATTTTCTAATCCAATCCCAACTAGACAATTAAGTGATTATATGTACAATATGGTTATGGGATGTTACAAGTAGTTACAAAATGATTCATGTCCCATAATTGGTGTAACTTGATCTTCCAAATACCAATGGTTGGGTTGCTGATAGTTAACAATCCAATTCCATGTTCTGCAGATGAAATGTTATGCAAGTGTCATGTCTGTGAGGCTGTTGATTGCACAACTGACCAACAGCTGGCATACAAAGGGTTGCACTATATGCAAAGTGTTGCACAATGTCACAAATGATTGTGCAGTAGCACAAACTGCTATTGGAACCGGTCTGCTACAGCAAGGGCCTCTAGTCATCGGTGCAAGGTTCCTTGAAGCTTGTGGAACTGCACTGTGATCACAATATCTGCATAGCAAACCTCTACTATGCATCATGCATTAGGCCATCTCCATGATTGTCTTATTCCTCCTTTCAAGAACCCCATTCTGCTATGGAGTGAAAAGGGCTGAAACCTCTCGTTCTATACCCTTCTTCTCACAATTTTCTTTGAATTGTTTGGAAGTAAACTCTCCTCCATTATCTGACCTAAAACTTCTAATATGTCTACCAACTTGATTCTGTATAATAGACCAAAGAATTCAAACTTGCATTTCCAAAGAGAAACCTACATTTCTCGAGAAAAGCTCATCAACCACTAGAGAAACATGTCTTGCCAATGATGTTGTAATTAATTTTCATTATGATTCCCACAAGTCATTATAAATAAGGTCATCTAACCCTTTGGGTTGCCATGCACTTTCAGTTGGAAACAACTGCCTTCTTGTTTAATAGCTAAGCACACTATACATATCTCTTTCGTATTCTGAACAAAGGCAGCCCATGAACAGTTTCAATTCAACTAAGTGCCAAAAGGTACTGAAAAATTTAAACGGCCATATTTTTCATGCAAATGGAAGCCAATATTCTCCTCCACAACAAGTACATGCTCACTTATTGTGGGCAGCTAAAAAAGCTTGTATAAACCTCCCTGAGCAATATAAAGAAAAACTACAATATTTTGTTTGGCATTTAAGAGCAAGCATTTATAACCATTGAAAGTCAAACTGATATTTGGCCCCTAAGTGAGTTGGCTAATTGAAAGCAACTTTTTCCTTCATTTCTTAGAAACATAGATGGCATCCCAAAATACATATTTGACACATCATTTGAAATGATATGAACATCAACCCTTTCTTTGATTGCATGAACTTACCCATATCCCAATGAAATTTCCTCTATACAAATATTACCAATAATATACTCAATATACCAATCCTTGCAACAGGTAAAATGTTGCACTGCACCAGAATCAAAGTAATAACAACCAATAGCATCCCGGCTTTCTTGGGAGACAGAAAAGCTGTATTTCTCTCTCAAAAATTGGTCTTTATCCATTTCTACCACATTTACATGTCTGTGCTTTTTATCAAAATGATCATATCATCTTATGATACAATAGAAACACTTCACCTTCACGTTGGGTAAAGACTCTGGCTGATGTGTTTGTCTTCGCCATTGTATTTTGCTGCAAAAACACTCTCCATGTGTACACAATTATACTGTCCCATTTGTCTCCATTCATTTCGCAAAAGATCGAAATAGATCTATTCAAACAGTAAAGTTTGAATAATCGTGATTAACTGCACACATGTTTCAAAGGAATATAGCAAACCATTCAACATCAAAATAGCCATGTTTTTGTTATCTACCTCTTTGTTAATGGCTAATAACTGATCACCCAGTTCTTTTAACCTAAGCCACTTCTCTTACAAGGATCCTCCTCCAACCAGTTTTGTGGAAAACAACTAACTTTTCAATCAAACTGTCCATCATCTAATATTTTAGTTGCATAGGAAGGTGAAGCAGATATAATTCTGGAGATGATAACTCATTCCTTAAAGGACCATATGTGTCTTTTGACTTCACTAATCATCTGGATGTCTACGGTGGTTGCTTCATCAGATTTCTGACAAAATCTATTGAGTTTACTTTCTTCCTTCAAATGCAATAGGCTGTTATATGTGCTGCTGTAGATAAACTATAATTCTTCAGAAATAATAATGTCAACTACTAGAAATTTACTATGCAAGGGGGTAGAGGGCAAAAGTATCAGTCATAAGCAATTTGACATCACTCATGTATTCAATACACTGGACACCTACCTATAATGCTTCCAGAATATGTAAACTATTAGAAATTGTCACCATTCTAATTCATTTATTAACATTTTTGAGCATTGCAAATGGTAAACTGAACAAATAACTATCTTTTGTATATGAGTTATATTATTGAAATTTTCAAAACAGACTTAACAAACATTTCTAGACAATATTAGATTTGAGTTAGCAATATAAATAATCATTCAAAATGTGTATACATATACAAGTTTATGAGACAATTGCATCCCACATGAAGAAGCAAACTATGTCTGTATAGAAAAAGCGCAAGAGTGCAACATACATCCAACAAAAAATTGACCTCCTAGCTCAAAGTTGTAATCCCCGTTGCAGTACTAAATGTACAACATGTGTTATCTGTAAAACTAATACACTTGCAGAATAGAAAAACGTTGCATTAATGTCGACAATAAATGCATTGCACACAGCAAGCAGTATACCTTTTTAAGGGGAGCAACTATTCGACCTTGCTTTTGCTTTAGGATGCCAATAACTAAAGCCCAGTATCTTCGCTTTATGTTTCTTCCAGAAGAATCAAGATTCTATATAGCAGAATCAATCAATCAATTGAACTGGAGGGCTAAAAAGATCTGTTTAAGAGAAATTAAAAATGCAAGAAAAGAGACATGAAACCCCAAAAACATTTTCCTAAAAATGAACTTAATCAAAAACAATAAAAAGACGTAATTTTAAATGCATGCACATACATCGGACAAGGATGTTGTGTTAGTCTTTTCACGAAACAAAGTATGAAGTAGTTTTGCACTTTCACGTGTCCGCCCCATCACCAAAATTCCACTGCACTCTTTGTCAAGTCTGTGCACCTAAAATTGCAACAAATAGCCAATGTTAATGAATCTTAAACCCCTGCTTAGTTCCACAACTTCGAATGTTAATGCATTATCTAAAAAATTACAATCCAACCATTTTTCCTGAAAAGGAAATAAGTGTCAATAGAAAGAACTTGTCCAAACAAGAATTAATGCATATGTATGAACTGCTTGTATCATATCATCTACTTAGCTATGGTGCCTTTAATCTCTTAGGCAAAATACTCCAGAGAATTCATACGTAGCCTGTCAGGGATATGTATTTCTTAGTGACCATAAATTGTGCAAATCATTCAATACCTTAAAATTGCATCCGGATTCCAGAAGCCCAATGTCTGGTAGAGGCCTCTCTGTCAGGTGATATGGCTCCACATTAAACTAGGAAGAAAATTAAGACGAAAACACATTGCACACAAAGATAAAGATAGTGGCCAAAAATTATGCTTTTATCATTGATTGAGGCTAGGTCAACCAACAGGAGAGAAATTCTCGAACACCAAGCAGAGAAAAAAAGAAATATGTAAGCGACAGGGAAGAACAAAAGATAGTGGTCAAAACTGATGCCTTTACATTCTTTGTTAGTGCAGTTACAAAGGTATAGAAGGATAAGGATGGCTTCTGGCTGGAGAAGCCCACGCACATCTAAAAAGCCCCGCAACAGAGAGTGCAGGTTACATGTTAGTAAACTTAGTTTCAATTCAATCAGAAAGGGTTCCATTCAATTGGCCCAGGAATTCATGAAGATATTTAGAATGAGTGTGATATTTACAAGGTGAGAAATTCCTATGAGAATTCTCCTCACAAAACCAACTTGCTTTCCCCCATCAATACATCAGTCAACATATATTGGCAAATCCTCACTATCGTTTTCAACTTTAATCTCATTGGTAACCATCACAAAGGAAATGTGATCTGAAAAATAATGCAAGAAACTTAACAGAGCAAGCTGAAGAAAAAGACAGCCAAGCTGATCTCAGAACCCTCTTTTGTATTATTGAAATAGTTCTTATAGCTCAGCTGATGGGAAAGGAGCATATGAATGTTGAAACACCTTTGTGCATCAGGCTTACCAATCGAGGAGGTTCCATATAGTCATATTTCAATGCTGCTGCTGCCAATGCATCCAAGCTTTTGTGAATGCCAGTGCCACCCTGTAGCAAACATACAAAGATAGTTTAGCCACCATTCCAGGACATGGAACCAATTATTCACACAGAAGAAAATATCATGGTTCAAAATGGCAAACCTGAACAGGTAAACCTGGAGGCTTATTTAAGACAATTATTGCCGGATCCTGAAATAACAGATTACTGTAGTTAGTTTAGATTAGGCCATGCTGCTTACAGTAACCAAGTTTGCAAATAAGACAGCTTGAAATTAGAACTGAGTTTGAGGGTATTCCTTGTATATTTCAAGACTCCGTATGTACTTTATTTCATCTGTACTTGGGTTGAAGGTTTTTCTTTGGACAGGATTGTCTTTTTTAGGACTTTTACTCTCAGAGACAGTAATAGGCAAGTATAGTTTTGTCCCTGGCTTCATAATTTCTTTTCCTAACACCTGCCATTAAACATTATGTTAATAGAGAATTAGGATTTCATCATTGAAAAAAAGAAATCAAATCAAAGAAACAAGAAAGCATTCAGTACAGTTTAAAACAAATACACTGACACTTGAAATTAAAAAACCGCACCCGTTTCAGTTGAGGCTTATGTTTTTCTTGCTCGTGCTGACTTTGTGAATCCATGGAATGCATTCTAACCTGCACATTAGCAGTATTATGGAGCTCCAACTTACCATTGGGAGATGAATAATAATTTACAAGTGAAATAAATGAATTAACAAAAATCAGGCAGGAATAAAAGGGTATCTCGTGTTTCTCTTTTAACATACAAAATCATCAGAGAAAGCTATCTAGAGACATGATTAAATAGAAGCTCATCAAACCTTTCAACCTCTAAAGGCTGTTAGAAAATTAGAAAATAACAGATAGTAATCCAATCATCATGTTAAATTAAAAAAGAAATGATATAATAGGAAATTAGAAGATTAATACAATTATCAATAAAAGACTGTTCATTTTGATATTGATCTATTATGTTGTAAAAGCATATTCATCGATGCATCCTCTTTGAGTGTTTTCCAAATGCTTAAATGATCAAAATATTGTCATGTAGAGAGAAAGATGAAATAAATTATATTAACATCCACAAACAACCAAAACAGATCAATGAAACTCAATAGCACAAGAAGTTATAAACACTCAAGGATTTGAAAAGTAACTAAACACTCAAACAATGTAAACAAAGCTAGAGTGGGTGAACCTAAAACATGTAAACCCTAACCGTTTGATCTCAGTACAAATATAATACCATGTAAGAGAGAGGCCCCTTAAGAAAACAGTGAGCTACTTAAGATCAAAGCTGGAGACTAAGTTTGGAAATCAGCAGTATCACATAATATTAAACAAAACAAAAACAACCATTTCTCATTCTCTCTGCCCAATATTTGATGTTCTCTTTCCTCCATTATTACTACTTTGCAATATGGTTTTGGGATGTTAAATTTAAATAAAGCTATTGTTCTACATACACCAAAGAAGAAAAACTTGAAAAGACACTAATTGTATGTTCAAAGTTTTGATTTGGCAGGAATCCTAAATATAAATCTCTATAACAGATCATATTTGTCAGTTCCAGAATCACTTAATGAACAGTGACAATCTCACAAAAAATAGTTTTCGCAACTAAGCCACCTGTTTGACCTAATAAGAAAGATAATGGTTACAAGTAGCATTCTTAATTGTCCCCCTGAAAAATGGCAATACCTAATAGATTGAAAACTACAGTTTCAAAAATAGAGGGTTAGAATGATAAACAAAGATATTCAGACACGAAAATGGACAGAGCACACAAAAACAATATACTATAGTAACAGTAACACGTGACTAGCATATGGGCTAGGACAATTGTCTAAAGATGAATATTATCCCCCTTCCATTTAATCAGATACAACAACTGTTTTACAGCACTATGGTAGTTTAAACTTTGACCACCTAACAGTATTCTGAAGACTACAGTCAAACAATATCTTTAATTGATATTGCAATTATATTGCCTTGCCTGATGGCACTCCATTACAGTGCACCAGCTCCTCCTCTTTATTCTGATTATATGTTCTAGCATCATTTGATTGTATGACCAAGTATTGATTATACCTTATTTACTATTCTTTTTATAACAAGAGAGGCGTGCTAACTGAACTAACTCAGTGGGAGTAAAGATATTCTATTATGACAGTTTGAAAATCATATCATGAAACTTAATATGATTTATTTATGCCATTTATGTATGAGTGCTGTATTTCTATTTGATGATGATGTCATAATTTGAGGTCTCATGTATGGCTTTTAATGCATTGAAATTAATGGTATTCCAGTTACTAGATGATCACATGAGCATTTTTTATATATGCACTATTTTTGGATGCACTGCTTATTCTGGATATTATGATTCTTTATATATAGATTAAATATGGGTATGCTTATTTTTTATATCTATTTGGCTGCTTCAATGGGACATTACATGGAAACACAAAAACATTTATACATTTAGCTTCCACTGCACGGGGTATTGCATGGCAGCATGATGACATGTCAGCGCCACAATCCTATTGAGGTAGATGATAATGCTTGTGTGCTTGAACCTTGGATGATTGTACATATTGGACCGTATGACTTGATAGAAATTCTGCACCCTCTTAGAGAATGTGAGCATGTTTTAAAGTAAATCACTTTTCATAAACTTTGGATGAGGATCTATCATATTAGTATCAAGTTCTATTGGCCCTTGGAGGAGAAATGCTTTATTAAACAATGCCTTATTGGACCTTGGGGGAGGAACTTTTTATTAAACAACACCTTATTGCCCTTTAGAGGGCATTTTTTATTAAACTAAAGTTATCTGGATTTCATGGCCTTGCAGAAGAAGTTACTTTATCAAAATCATGTTCACTTAAAATTTTGATTTTCAAAATTAAGAAAAATGAGCATCTGACCTCTTCTAAAGTTTCACCCTCCCATGACAGCTAAAAAACATAAGGTAAACGCTCCACTCTTGTGAAAGTTGACTCGATGGTGTTTCCCTTGTCATGTACGAAATGCAAGCTTTCACACACATGAGAGAAGAATTCTACCTTCTTCCGATATTCAGATCAGTGGTCTCTGGAACTTTATCATTCGGAGGCTATCACCACTCAGAAAAAATCCTTACATACAGTCTCTCGAGATTCTCGAGCCCCCAAGTTGATCACTCCTTTCAACGCATTTAGTAAACCAGCAGCCTTAACATCTTTTGGATATCATTACTACTTTAATAGATAAAGATAGCCCTATGAAACAGCATCTTTCATCACATTTACTTCAACATGTTCCCCATCCACATCATGTTCCTATTTCTTCCTAACAGCATGGACCAACTTCTTCTCACCAACACAAATCTGTTAATTTTGTAACGTCGGTCGTACTATTTCATGCTTCCAATATATATATATATATATATTTGATTACATATACTAATATGTTGACGTTAACTAATGATAAAATAAAACCAAAGTTAACTTATCGCGTTTGAACCAACAGTTACACCGTTCATGGTATCGGGTGGTAAAGCGATTCTCAAACAAGTCACACTCCTTCCGATCAAGTAAGTAAACGGTGACTAGTTTATATACTGTGGTGAGAGGTACGTAGGGAAGAGATGTGTCTTCCCACGTGGGAAGACATATCTCTTCACTACGTAACCCCTCATCCACTTACATAGCATGCTTACATTGGGGAGGATGAACACACCGAAATTGATAAGTGTGGTGCATCTTTAAAACACGCTATAGCAGATAAAATACAACTTTCAGATCATATCTCCATCTCTTCTATTTTGATCAAAGAATTTTGAAAGAACTTAATATGGTATCAAAGCGAAGTTAAGGAAGATCATACTAAAATTCTGTAACGATCTCATAAACTTTCACCAGGCTCTTACTAAGATCACATTCCCATAATCCTAATGGCAACAGGAGTTAGGTTTGAAGATAGATTAGATGGAGCATCAAATTTTGTATCTTGGAAATTCAGGGTCATTCTTGTTTTGAAAGAAAATAAAATTGACTCCCGTGTCAAAAGTGAAATTCCTAAACCCTCTGATGATACATAGAAAATTCAGTGGAGCAAGGACAGTGAGAAGGCCCTTAAGATAATTGTGGATTCAATAAGAGACCACATTGTACCAGTTATTTCTAAATATGAGATGGCCTTTCAGATGTTCAAAGCACTAGCTGACATTTATGAAATCAACAACACTAGCAAGTGTTTGCCCTCTCGGGTGAATAACTTAAAGCATAAAGTACGTAATGCAGAATAAGAATGCCATCGATATCAAACAAGTATAAGATATGTTATTCCATTCATAATTCGTCTCCTACACAAGTTACATTCGGAAGTATATAAAGATGCCGAGGGGGTGCGAGCTCCAACCGTCGCACCGCAACTACCACCCCTCGGTTGCCAACTAACCAACACAATTACAACTTAATTAACTAGTTTTATTTCCGTGAACAATATTGCCGCCAACATCATCCCTCCCAAAAGAAAAGTTGTCTCCTGACGACTTAATACAAAATAGAAATGACATTAAACAGAATTGCTGACGCTAGTCGAGCTTGGAACCCACACACCTGCTGCGTCCTCGCCTGAAAACCCTTGGCTGCTACCATCCAATGCTCAAGTGCCTCTTTGACATCACAGTTCTCCTGTGCCTAAACCAAACTTGTCTACAAAACATGCTTTTCAGTCTCAACCTCCACCAACTGCTACTCAAATGATACTGTCTCCCTAGTCAATTTGTCCTCGATAGCCACCCGCGTTGCCCTCTCGGCATCCAACTCCTGGGTATGCTAGGCTATGTCTCACGCTAGCACTGCCTCCAACCTGGTGGTCAACTCCTCCCGAGCGCTCTCTACATCCACCAAGGCAACCTCACGTCCAGCCGAGACATACTCCAAGTTCCTCAAGCGTACCATTCCTACCTGGAGGTGGCCACAACCCTTTTGCACAAAGGCTAGGAGACACCTCAAATCCTCCATCACACTCCCCAAAGGCTGCTAACTGAACTGAATTACTCTCTGTTGTCATACAATTGCACGGACTTGCAATGCCTTCCCTCAAACTCTGTTTGTTCGCAACCTCCAAATCCGTCTCCCTCTACGGTTTATGGCTTCCCCGCCAATGCTTAGTTGCAGGCTTCTTTCTCACAGTACGGACAACCACAACACTTACCGTGACATCTCCTATACCCTCCGTCGAACTCCAACAAGTGTACTGTAGCTCAAAAATAAACTGGGGTCTGGGGGCAGTGCCCGCAGCGGGGTCTAGGGCAGCGCCCCTCTGGAATGTCCCCGATTGCACCCCGGCCATACAACCTCCCCATACGGTCAACAACAGCACTGACACCTCCAATCGTACGGCCACCTTCCCGTGCAGTCAACACCCTCCTTACCGTACGGACACACCTCCAGCGTACGGACAACATGCTCAACTGTGCACACCGTACGGTCCTCCTTCCGCACGCCCAACGCAATGCAACCATACAGTGACCACTGACGACGAAGCGGTTGCATGTGTGTTTGTGCGGTTGCGTGGTTGTGCCGCTGCGTCTTTTTTTTTTTTTTTTTTCGCGTGCGTGGGCTGCGTATTTTTCCTTTGCGTGCGTTTTTGTGTTTTGCACTTTGTTTGTGCGGGGGTTTATGTGTGCAGGTGTCCACCGCACGGTGGTATCCACCGTCGATGGTTCCACCGCACGGTGGACCCACTGTTTGGTGGCTCCACCGCCGGTGGTCCACCATACGGTGGCCCCCACCATCGTGCGCCTTCTTTTTTTTTTCTTTTTTTTTCCCAGTCGTACGGTCAACTGTCGTACATACTCGTACGGTCAACTGTTGTACGGACCTGTACGGCCGTGCGGTGTTTTTTTTTTTTTAATATATAATCTAATTGTCGAGAGTATTCAGCTCGAGTCCCATGCCTCTGGGATCGCCATTCATCCTTCTCGGTTTTCCTCGCCCGACAGTCTCCTGTTGTGGTCTTGTGCCTCTTGAGTCGCCTGCCCGGCCTCTCGAGTCCCCTTCCATCCTCTCGGGTCCCCCTCCGGGCTCTCGAGTGTCCGGCCGGCCTCTCGGTTCCCCTACGCTCTTCGCGTGGTAGGGTTTCAATTTGGACCCGTTGATAGCAAGTCTATTTTCCATGGCCATCCGAAGACCTGGAACCACAAATTCTACAAGGACCACGGCCTCCTTCCAGTTAATAAGAAGAAGAAGAATAATAAAGAGTTTGAAGGCTGCGGCCTTCCACACAGGGTTCCAATCGTTGCCGACACAATTGATCTTCGGATTATCTACGTCACCGAGGTTTGGGGCGTCTCCCTTCCAATATTCTATGTATTCTGGCAGATACACCTCCTCCGTTACTTCCTCTGGTTCCTCTACTTCGAGCCTATAGCTCTAGAACATTTCATAATCCTCCATCTGCCAATGGAAGAGCCCGTTCAATGACCCTGTCTCATCCTCGGAGCACTCTCCTAGTTTGAGAATCCCTTCGTCGCGGGGCTCCCTACAGCCCCATCCTTCGTCCCTTGGGTCGCCTTTTCCTTCATCCTCCGATTCCGAAGATGATGCCAGTTCCTCGTCAACAACCTGGGTCCTCAGATCAATGGTGTACTTCCACCCCACTTTCTCCATAGAAAGGGTGTTCTTTTTCCAGTCGTGGTTCACCTTTGCTGTAACCAGCCACCCTTTGCCTAAGATGGCATCGTACCCCTTCTTCTTGAGTGGGATTACCACAAAATCTAGTATGAAAGGTTGCATGCCAATGGTGACCGGCTGGGCCATCAAGGTGTCGAGTCGCTTGATAGCGTGTTGGTCTGCACCTACCAAGTTGAACGTGGGTGGCCATAGTTTTGGCTTCCCCAGCTTCTTCCACGTATCCTCTGGCAGTACATTCACCCCCGAACCTCCATCCACGATGGTGTCTTTGAGGATAGCCCCGAGAATTCCCATCTCTACTACAGCAGGATGCTAACCACTATTTAAGGCCAACAACATTGGGTCAGCCGAGGGGCTAACCGGAACTTCCGCCCGTGTGGCACACACAGGTGCTTGCGCAGTGGTTTGTATGGAACTAAAAATGGCGGTTCTTAACTGTGGCATTGTTTCTAGAAATTCCTTTACCCTTATAGGTACTTCCATCTGCAGTACTTGCCCAATGATGTTATTTTCCGCTTCCGTACGGGATGATGTACTCGCCACCTCGTTGTCCCGTCGTTCGGTCGTCATCTCTCGTTCAATATTGGCCTTTGCCTCCCGTAATCTCTCCTTCTCCATACGGGGGTCGGGATAAGTGGCTTTTTTCGTCTGGGCGCGAGTGATCACCAGTACTTCTTTCTCACCAGTCTTCTCAGCCTTCTCAATGTTGAGGAGATTAACCCCTGCCTGTGGGCAATTTGCGTCCTCATGGTCGCCTGGCCCACACCATCAGAAGAGGTGCTAAGGGGTGGCTTCCTTCGTGCAATCACAGGCGAAGTGCCCTCACTGATTACAGACCATACATTGGATAATTGGCCGGCCCTTGGCATCATACTGGATACGGCTTCCGTTATTGTTATTGTTGCTATTCCTTCCGCCACCGCATCTGTTGTCCCGGTAACCTCCAGATGATGTCGTCGTGTTGGTTTGCTGGGCCATACCCACTGGAGCAGATGTTGTGGCCTGCTCCGTGAACAACACTTGGCTCATTTGTGTACTTTGGGTTTTCATGTTGTATGGGCACTCCTTGGTGGAGTGTCCCATCACTCGGCAAATCTCGCAGAATGCCTTCTTTGGGCAAGTACCCTTTGTGTGCCCCTCCTCTTTGCACTCAGTGCACCATATGTCCCCTTCGGTCCAACCGATGCTTCTCATTGTTTTGAATTCCCTCCTCATTCGCTCCATGTCTTTCTGGAGCGCTTGCACCCGTTTGCCAGCCTCCCTATCGCTGCTGCTTTCCTGTGACGAGTCATCCTCCTCGGACGAGCTATCCTTCTTCTTTTTCTTCGATGTCTTGGTCTCGCTCTCGAGATCCATTGCTCTATTGTATGCATCTTCGTACGATGTAGGTGGAACGATTTTCATCTTCTTTTGGAGGGAATGCTTTAGTCCCTCCACGAACCATCGCTTTTTCAACCCATCTGCTGGTTGACTCTCCATTTTTCCCAATAGTTCCTTCAGCTGCCGACTATAGGCTCGGACAGTCTCGTTCTTGTTCTGCTTCGTTCCATAGATCTCGGCGACTATTTCGTTGTCATCTCTTAGGAGGCGGAACTCTATCCCAAACTCCTTCTTCAGGTCGGGCCATGTGCCGACTTTGGCCTTGTCCATATCTGAGTACCAGTCTATGGCCACTCCTCTCAAGGTTACTGGGAATTGTGTTACCCATTCATCTTGATTGGTAACACCGTTTGCTGCCCATATGGTTTCGCACGTTCGACAATGGCGGACGGGATCTTCCTTCCCGTCGCCATTGAACTTCGGCAGTTTCTATTTACTCCCCATCGATGGGGGTCGTCTTCTTGGAGGTGGTTGTGGCTTTGTTTGTGCCCCTGCGCCGCTCCCTCCGGTGTCGGTGGTGTCTCTTGCGTGGGTGACTGGAGGTACGGTGTTTTGCTTGCCGAGTGTGGCACCTACCGTATGGTTATCCTCCCCTTCGTTGTCACCCGCGCCCACTCCTGGCTCCCTTTGGTGATCCTCACTTTGTGGTTTAAGGGATAAGTTTCTGAACTGATCCCAGGTCTCTTCGACTAGATCTCTCCTTAACCTTGTTTCCTCCAGAAACTCTTCATGGCTCCGCACCCTACGGTGTTCGAGCGACGCGTAGTAATTTCCGTCAGCTTCTCCACCCTCCGTGACACCTCCTTGGTTCCCCTCGGGCCACCCTTCAGCAGGTCGTCCTACAGCAAGTTGCCTCAGCCTCCGTCTACGTTCTACTTGCTACTCCAGAATCAAGGCCCTCTGCGCGGCCTCCCACTCGTCCGTTTCTGTTGTTTTATTTCTATCTTTATTTAATACATTGGGCATAAATCACTTCCATACATAGCAAGCGCACACCATGTACACAAAAAAAAACTTTTATTATTTTTCCTTTCGACCACAATTTATCTCAACATTGTGTCGAGATTATTACAGGGTTCAATTTCCCCTTCGCCTCTTGCCATCACGCTCTGCATCCCACGATGATTGTTCCGTTTGCGCGTCGTCGGCCTCTGGGTTAATCTCACCGACGGGTAGGCCCATCGTGTCTGTGTGCCATCCGCGTTTTCCGTTCCCGAGTACGTCTAGGCAACGACGCCAAATGTTTGCCCTCTCGGGTGAATAACTTAAAGCATAAAGTACGTAATGCAGAATAAGAATGCCATTGATATCAAACAAGTATAAGATATGTTATTCCATTCATAACTCGTCTCCTACACAAGTTACATTCGGAAGTATATAAAGATGCCGAGGGGGTGCAAGCTCCAACCGTAACACCGCAACTACCACCCCTTGGTTGCCAACTAACCAACACAATTACAACTTAATTAACTAGTTTTATTTCCGTGTACAATATTGCCGCCAACAGCAGGGCTCTCACCGTAAAGAATCAACTACACCATATAAAGATGAATAAAGGAGAAACAGTAACATCCTATTTCTTGACAATCACTAAGCTTAGGGATCAACGGTCCACTATTGGACATCTAGCAGACAACAAAGAACTTGCTATGATGACCCTAAATGGACTTCGTACCTCATGGGAATTGTTCATTCAAGGAATCAGTGCTCGTTCTAAATTTCCTAAGTTTGATAGATTGAAAACCGATTGCATTCAAGAGGAATCTCGGCTTGTCACAAGAGGAATAAAACAAAACAATGGTAATGAAGACATTCAAGTTCTAAACTCTAATTCCCACAAGAAACGAAAGAAGAAGAACTTTAAGAGAAAGAGGGACAACAGCTCAAATGGGAAGAGGTCTTCAAAGAAGAAGAGAGACATTTCTGAAGTACAATGCTTCAGATGTGACCAATATGGGCACTATGCAATGAAGTGTCCAGACAGGATCAAACAACAAGCTTCAATGGCAGAAATTAAGAAAGGGAGTAATTCCGAGAAGCTAGTCTTCTACTCAACCCTCTCTAGTCAAGTAACCTCCAGTTTCAACACATGGGTGATTGATAGTGTAGCATCTTGACACATCACTGGATTTCGTGAGCACCTAGACACACTTGTGGAAAGTTCATATGAAGAAGTGACAATTGGTGATGACTCAAATTATCCAGTTATGGGAATAGGAACCTGCAATATCAACCTAAAGTCAGGCATATCCCTACAGCTAACTAGAGTTCTATTTGTACCTGGTATAAAGAGAAACTCAGTCTCAGTTTCTGCACTTGAAGATAAGGGTTACAGATTAACCCTTATGGAAGGAAAGGTACTTGCTTGGCCAAAGAACTCCGCCATCAAGAAAGCCCACACCATTGGAGTAAGACAAGGGAGCCTTTACTGACTTTGCACCACTCCACCTCTAGCCTCGATTCATGAGACTCCAGATTCGAATGAACTTTGGCACAGAAGATTAGGGCACCTTCATTTCCATGCCCTACCTAAGATAGAGAAGATGGTGATCGGCTTACCCAAGCTAAGTCAAAAATCTGAAGGAGCATGCAAAGGGTGTGCCTTGGGAAAGAATACTAAAGGGTCTCTTAATTCAAGCAACAGTAAATCCAAAAATGTATTCGAATTACTTCATTTTGATTTATGTGGACCCATGTCTGTACCCTCATTAGGGGAATTTTTATATTATGTAATATTTGTAGATGATTATTCTAGGAAGACCTGGATATATCTCCTGAGGTACAAAGAGTCTGAAGAAATCCTTTCTAAATTTAAGAAATTCAAAGCTCTTGCAAAGAATATGACAAGTAAGAAAATCATAACCTTAAGAACAGACAATGGGGGTGAATACACTTCTTATATGTTTAAAGATTATTGTATAAATGCTGGGATTAAGAGGGAGTTAATTGTACCTTATAACCCACAACAAAATCGGATAGCTGAAAGAAAGAATAGGACTATAGTAGAAGCTGCTAGGGCTATGTTGTTTGACCAAAATATAGAAACCTCATTTTGCGTTGAAGCATCTAGGACAATTGTGTACATTCAAAATAGATGTCCTCGTTCTCTTCTTGACAATAAAACCCCCGAAGAAGCCTTTATTGGCAACAAACCTAACATAAGTCATTTCTTGATCTTTGGGTGTCCAGTCTATATTCATGTCCCCAAAGAAAAGAGGTCAAAGTTAGAACCTTCTAGGAAGAAAGGAGTATTTGTTGGGTACAGTGAAACCTCTAAATCCTACAGAATATACATACCTGGTCAAAGACAAATTGAACTAAGCAGAGATGTCATCTTTGAGGAAGACATAGCATTCAGGAGGTCCAAAAGCTCTAATGAATTAGAACACGAAGATCCTCCTACAAGTTTGGATGAGGATTCCACCCCTGAGATTTAGAGGGAGACCCTTGAAGATACTGAGCATGAAATTCAAGGCTTACCTTTAGAAGAAAATTATCCTGAAACTAGGAAGAGATCACTTTGGGCTAAAAAGATGCTTCAAGAAGCTGAAAATTATGCTGCTCCAAAGGGGACCTTCAGAGAAAGTAAGAGACCTAACCTATTTTCCAGTTATACTGCCTTGATATGTGAGATCATTGATGCAGAACCTTCCTGTGTTGGAGATGTGCTCAAGCATCAAGTTTGGGAAGATGCTATGTCAGAAGAGTATCAATCAATTCTGAAAAATGATGTCTGGGATATTGTGCCTAGGCCTAAAGGCAAATCCGTGGTATCTTCTAAATGGCTATTCAAAATCAAACATGCAGCAGATGGCAGCATTGAGAAGCACAAAGCAAGGTTTGTTGCCAAAGGTTTCTCACAGAAAGAAGGTATTGACTATGAAGAGACATTTGCTCCTGTTGTCAGATACACTTTTGTCTGAGCAGTTTTGGCTATTGCAACATCTAAGGGATGGAAAGTCCATCAAATGGATGTCAAGACTGCTTTTCTGAATGGTAAGATTGAAGAAGAAGTTTATTTGGACCAACCTGAAGGTTTTGTGATTCATAAGGCTGAATCACATGTCTGCAGATTAAAGAAAGCTCTTTATGGACTGAAACAGGCCCCTAGAGCATGGTATGAAAGAATTGATCACTATCTCTTGGAATTAGGGTTTTTCAAGAATGAAGGAGATCCAAATCTCTACTACAAGGTAATCAATCGTGAATTATTAATTCTAATTCTTTATGTTGATGATCTACTAATCACAAGAGAGGATAATTGTATTTCTTGATGTAAGAAAGAATCAGCCTCTAACTTTGATATGAAAGATTTAGGAATTCTTCACTACTTCCTTGAATTGGAAGTTTGGCAGCAGGCAGATGGTATAATCCTTAATCAAGGAAAATACATCATTGATATACTCAAGAGATTTAGAATGTTGAATTGTAGATCCATGACCACACCTATGGAGACAAATCTGCACAAGCTAAAGGAAACAGCAGTAGAATCAGAGTTTGCAGATCCTACACTCTACAGACAGATCATTGGATCTCTGATGTATTTGGTAAACACAAGACCTGATATATGTTATGCTGTAAATGCACTAAGTCAGTTCAAGTGTGAACCCAGGGAAATACATCTTGTTGCTGCAAAGCATATTTTGAGATATCTTCGAGGAACTATTGGTTTTGGTTTGAAATATAAACATGTAGAACTTGACCTACATGGATTCACTGATTCTGATTGGGCTGGAAACATAGTTGACAGGAAAAGCACATCAGGATGTTGCTTTAGTTTAGGATCAGGAATGATCTCATGGATATGTAGAAAATAGTCTTCAGTTGCTCAGAGTTCTACAGAAGCTGAATACATTTCAGCCTCCATGGGAGCAAGAGAAGCTATATGGCTCCGGAAATTGCTTGTAAGACTGTTTGGTCAGCCCTTAAATCCTAATGTCATCTACTGTGACAATCAGAGTTGCATCAAGCTTTCAATGAATCCAGTATTTCACGACAGGTCTAAACACATTGAGATTCCTTATCACTATGTTTGAGATATGGTGGAAAGGAATGTGATTCGACTGAATTATATTAGTACAGGTGATCAGATTGTAGACATTCTTACCAAGCCTCTCTCCAGGATCAAGATTGAACACTTTAGAGATAAACTTGGTATGGTTGAAAATGTTATTTAATTTTGAGATAGTCTCTCATTTATTCTGATATACTAATATATTTAAAGATGTTTAGTGTGTAAACTCTTTTATTTGTCATGTGTGTGACTCCATGACTGCATGGGCCTTCTGTGAACATTATTGAAAGGTGACGACTTTTCAATAATGAACATTTGTTTCAAATTGATATTGTAAGGCGCCGATTTTACAATTATCAATTTAACTATCTTGATGGATATCATATGACTTGATATCTGTGGACATGTCATGATAGTATATATATCTCTAATACATTATGGTAGATATCTGTTGATTGATATCATTAAATAAACCATAATTATGATACAGATCTTTATGATGAATATTATGAACATAATATTTGTGGACATGCCATGAAATCATTATCAGTATGGTATGCATCATGTGACTTGATGCCAGTGCACATACCTTACTTGATAACTATGAGTTATGGTGAGTATCATGAGACCTGATATTCATTCTTGAACCATATCTCTGAATATCACTATGGTGTGATATCTCCTCTCTTCACAATCAATGGATGAATTGTGATGTTTTCTCTAACATGAAATGTGTCCTCCCTAGTTAAGAGGGAGTGTTAATTTTGTAACGTCGGGCATACTATTTCATGCTTCCGATATATATATATATATATATATATATATATATATATTTGATTACATATACTAATATGTTAAAGTTAACTAATGATCAATAAAACCAAAGTTAACTTATCGCGTTTGAACCAACGGATACACCGTTCATGCTATCGGGTGGTAAAGCGATTCTCAAACAAGTCACACTCCTTCCGATCGAGTAAGTAAACGGTGACTAGTTTATATACTGTGGTGAGAGGTACGTAAGGAAGAGATGTGTCTTCCCACGTGGGAAGACATATCTCTTCACTACGTAACCCCTCATCCACTTATATAGCATGCTTACATTGAAGAGGATGTACACACCGAAATTGATAAGTGTGGTGCATCTTTAAAACACGCTATAGCAGATAAAATACAACTTTCAGATCATATCTCCATCTCTTCTATTTTGATCACAAAATTTTGAAAGAACTTAATAAAATCCACTCCTCTCCAACCACCCCCTTGGTCACAAGGGCAAATGCCTATTACAATCTTCTTCATTACTACAAGGGTTACTTGGGCTTTGGATGTTAAATGCTAGGTTATCCCAAGTTTCTAGGATGGGGACAACATGGGATGCAGGAACGAATTTCAGGGACATCTTTTTTTCAAGCCATTTTTGGAGACAAGGGATGCCAAATGGGAGGGCTACATAAAAAATAGGGAAATTCCAAATATTCATATGATATCATTGATAAAGCATTCATCATATACATTATAAATCCTTAATACATATCATTTGTGTTGAATTTGAGAGTCCACATAAGAGTCAAACAAATTAGCACAAAGTTTGTTCAATGTTCCAATCTGTTGAGTAGAGGTCCTCTCAATCAACAAAATTGTGACTGTGTGATCCAACACCATGAAGATAACATGAACCAATTGTCTATTGAGGCAAGTTGCCGAATTGTCTTTCACCCTTCTTGTGCTTGATTACCAAATGGAACTATTGCAACAATGACATCCACTTCATGTATCACACAATTACTAACTTCCTTTGTGTGTGTTAGTGGCAAAATGAATGATCATCTCCTTACCCAAAAAGTGTCACCATTGCTTGACAACTTATACTATGGCATACAATTCTTTCTCATAAGTGCAGTAATGTTGCACTCTATCATTGAACATCTCTGAATGGTAGGCAACCAAATGCCCTATTGAATGAGCACTATAATAAGTGCATCACCAAATGCATCAATTTGAATCTTAAAGGAGCATGCAATGTCAAGAAATGCCAAAATAGTGCTTTGCAAAGTCGTTGGAGCTCCTCAAAAGAATTGTCACACAAGTGAAAAAACAAATATTACCTTCACATGCATGATTTGACTAAGCAATGAAGTGATGTACAAGAATCAAAGAACAAACATATAGTAGAAGTTTGCAAGTCCACAAAAGTTGTGCAATAAAATGACATGTGGAGTTGGCCAAATCTCAAATCACTCTATTAATCTCCAAATGGCATGGATGCCCATGCACTCAATGATGTGCCCTAGATGTTGAATTTGTGTTATGCCAAAGGTACACTTGCCTAAGCTAGCTTGCAACTTGTGTTGGAACAGAGTGTCCAAGACGTGCAAGTCGTTCTCAACATGTTCCTCCAAGTCTTGTTGAAGATAAGATGCCATCCAAGTAGAAAATGACAAAGGAATTGGTGAAGGGTCCCACAATGTTTTTCATCAAGCAAATTAATGTCAGTGGAAATTTGGTTAGGCCGCAAGCCATAACCATCCATTCGTATAGTCCCTCCTTGGCATTGAATGTAATTTTCCAAACATCTTTCAAATGGCTTGATACATGGTGATATCTTGATTTGAGGTTGATCTTTGTGAAGAATTAAGCATTGGTGAGCTGTTCCAATCGATTGTTGATACACAAAAGATGATATCAATTCTTCACTATGATCTTGTTAAGCATGAATTTGTCAATGTTGAGGCTCATGTCCAATCTTTCTTCGGTGCAAGGACTACCAAACTGCCACATGGAGAAGAGTTGGCCTTAACCTTGCCCTAACCGATCAACTCCTAAATTTAACACCAAACTTCATCACTCTAATGAATAAATTTGTGTATTAGGAAGAGGATATTTGGGGATTGAATCAATCCTATTTTGCACCACATATGTGCCAAAAGGTTAGTGGACTCTTCAAAGGTGTTTGTGTATTGCTGCAATTATTTAAATTATTGTTTTTATGATGTTGTTTACTCAACATTGTGTATTGCCAATGTGCACTTGCTCCCCTATGCAAGTATCACAGGGTGAACCATGAGAAGCACAAACTTTTTCAAGTGCAAGATGATCTTGTGCCATTGCATGGAAAAACTTAAGAGGTATTTGGTTTTCAATGACGACTCGTGAAGTTAGAATTATCAATTATCAACGTGTGCCATCCATCTTTGTGGTTTCACATGATACACATCATCTTCATCATATACATATGGCCTCCCAATTAGAATACTGCAAACTTCCAACAATGCAATGTCACGGGTGACTATCCTGCATGCATGAAAGTGCATTGTCATTTAATCTAAACATCCTTACCTCGCTACAACCATCCTAAAGAGTATGGCTTCAAGTGTTCTTTAGTGGAAAGATCTAGGTACCTCACAATATCTAGCACAATGATGTTCTTTTGGCTGCCATTGTCAATGATGATATGCAATTGTTGTTTGTTGACCTAGCACCCCATGTGGAATAGATGCTCACATTCCTTCAAAGTATCAATTGTTAAACCACTTGTGTTGATACACAATGCCTCCCAATCAATATCATGCCTCCCAATCAATATCCTCAAATTGTGCAAGATCTAATGTGGCTTGCACAATGAGAGATTGTTGCATGCAGCATACAATATCATTGTGGGAACTTGTGCGACCAGGAGGACACCAAATATCACCTTGTTTCTTCTTGCCCTTGTCCTTGCTTACCATAGACAACGTTGTGGTGTTTGACTTTTGAACAAATAATTTGGAGTTCTATTATTGTTTCTACAAAGGGGATTTTTACTTCTATGCCAAAGGCTTGGAGGTGGTTTCTTGTGCAAGCTTGTTCTTCAACAATGAAAACTTTTGCTTGAGATTCACTTTGGCTTTGATCTTGTATGCATGGAATAAAGCATGCCCCAAAGTTTTCAAGGCTAGAAACTCCATCTTTAACAAAACATAAGGTGATAACCCACTTTTGTAATTGATCACCTTGTGTTGCTCAAGAGTGTCTTCATCCAAAAGCACAGAGTAGTGTAGTTCTTTTGTTTGCTCCTTACGCTATCACAGCAGCCAAAACATTGTATACTCATCCTCAAAATGTCTGAGGGGTAGTATTCCTCTTGTCAACCATTGAAAAGGACCTTCATGTCCAAATTGAATTATGATCCCTCTCACAATGCACATTGAACTTATGTTATCAGTAGTACACTACTATGGACATTTTCAGCACCATTAAAAGAAAACTTTTCTTCATCTATGAACTGATTTACAGAGAAATAAGCTTCCAGTTGTCACAATCAACTATCCAACATTGTGGCATCAATTTTTCCTTCGAATGTCAATGTATCCATGTTGACTTGTACTTTCAAAGAATTTTGAGGTTGCTCAAGAACAAGTGGTTTGATGCATTGTGGTGTGAGTCCAAGTTGGACCATAAGAATTTGGAACTACCTCAACAGATCCATGCAATGTACTTCTTGAGCATCGTTGATCATGTTTTGAACATCTAAAAACACTTTTGATGATTTCTTTGCGCCTACCATGTTGCTCTTGTTCCAATGTACACCTAGTAACTCAAAATCAAAAGATGAATTGAGTGAACAACTTCCCTTTTGTTGTTGTGTGCAAATTTGTACTAGCATATGAAAACAATGCTAAAACACTAATGATCAAAATCCTAGGCAATCTGGGGGACAAACCCCTCTTGAAAAAGATGGTGTTTATAGATCATAGGCAAGAAACAAAGAATTAATCACTAACATACAATCAAATACAAACGAAAGACTTTAGGCAAATATGCTACTTCTATTGTTTGTAATGGGGTACCTATATAAACCCTCCTCTTCTCATTTGTAAAGAGAGAGATTTCTGAGAAATTGTTGTAGTGATACTTCTTAAGTACCAGACATAATTCATTGTTTAATTGTTGGTGAATCTTTGTCCACTTTTGCAAGTTAGGATGGTTTCTCGGCTCTTATTAGAATAGATTTAATTTCCAAGTTGATAGATTGAATGAAGGATTTGATAAAATTCCTTAATGTAGAGTTGATGTGTTTATACCTTTTATAATTGGATGATTTTCAATTATTTCGCAAAGTTAGCCTGAACCAGTAAATGAGAACTTAACTTCTATCGCTATATTCATGGTCCAATATGTTGGTGAATATCAGTGATATGAAAATCTAGAAGATAGCACCGTTCTTGCGTAGTTGTTGAATTTAGCGAAACAAGAATTTGTTTTGAATTCCACTCTTGCAATTTCTATCTCCAGAGTTCATAGGATAAGATTATGGTTAGATTTATCTTCGTAAACCTTCATCCTTTTGCTTTTTTTTCAGGTCTTAGTAGAAGTAGGATTGAACAAAACTTATTGAAAAATTATTTCAAAAAAGAAAGTCAAGAATCAAAGGGATCTTTAGATTAATTAGCTTCTTGAACAATTATGTAAGTTCCCCTTGAGATTACCAGCATATCACAATGAACCAACTAAGACTATCCGTAATAATTTGGGAACCTTGGAGTCGACTCTGTGATCACACAGTTCAACTGTTTAGCACATAGAAGATTTTGATCAAGAGAGAATAGGATATCTCTCGGTATTTTATTCTGAGTTGAGCATGCATAAAAACCACACCAACAAGTCTATACCAGATGGATTGGGAAGGTGAGCTTCATCGACGGAGGAGATGGCCGACAGAGAGAAGATGGTAAGGTGTCTTCTAACCCTAAGGTGTCTTCTAACCCTAAAGTGCGTAGGTGGCTTTTACTGCTTAAAAAATTGGTTATTGGTACTATCTTGCATTCCTATGGTCTAGATTCTAAAATGTGTGACATTTGTGGAACCTTTGAGTCTTTTGAACATCTCTTCTTTGATTGCGTTTGTGCCAAGGCTATTTGGTCTCTCTTTTTTGGACTGCGAATTAATTGGAATGATACTTGTGGCTTTTCTTGGCATGAAATCCTGGCTGGTTATGTTGATGCCTTTAGCCCTAACTTAAATAATTTTTGGCTTGTTTTTACAAATGAGGTTCTTTGGTTTATTTGGAAGAAAAGGAATGCAAAGATTTTCCAGGGCATTAGAAGGCACCTTACTGAATTCAAATGTGAGCTCACCTATTTGATTATTATGTTGCAGGTCTCAGCTTCCCTTGAGATTCCTAAAGAACGCTTCATGATTCTACTTAAAGAAGGCATTACAATTGTCTACAAAATAGAGATTAAGTCAGCTCACTTCTTCCCCAATGGAAGGAACAACTTTAATCAGCGGGAGCTGGAACTTCTTAACAAGTTCTTGGAGGAGAAGAAGATTTCTAAAACAACACATGATGAAGATCCCAAAGTAAAGAAGACTGCAGATGACTACACGGTTCCAAAAACTTAACCCCCCTTTGATTGAGCCACCCCTTGGACACTATGAAGAGGATAAGGCTGAATGTAGTAATAATGTGTTGGTAAACAGATTTCTCACTGCAATTGTTTCTCTGAAACTGACCCTGTTCACCCGAAGGGCAGTGAAAAACGTTCCAACAGTTGGAGAGATTGCAGTGAATCCACAATCTTCCTCTGTGTTTGAGAAGGGCAGCTCCCTTGTATGATAGGGGTATTTAGGATTTTTGTGTACTTTTAACCTAAAAGTACATAAAGGAGAAAACATAAAACTAAAGAGATATAAAAGGTACAAACCCCAATGATAGACATAGGAACATCAACTGAGATTTCCCAACCGGTAACAAATCACAACAAGAGTTTATAACATAATATGTTTAGCCATGAGATGGTGATAAAAGAAGAATGACAGATCTCGACATAGAAAGAGATAGGCTACTCTAACACATTCAAACTGACATACCAAAGATTGCATGTGTATCATCACATCAATTACACAAATCCCATATGCATAACAAGACTACAAATTTAACATACGAGAAATTGGTAATGATAACACATGAATACATTTAGAACACGCGAACTAAGATGCATTCTTCATTATCCTTTTGAAAATATACAAGTTCAAAATCCTTTCTATACATGGTGCAAATAAAAATGTCATTACAAGTTTCTCTGAAAATTTCTACAAAGTTTCCCCTCTGTAAAAGTCCCCCTCTTTAACAATAGAAATGGCCTTGTATTTATAGGCCTCACAAGATAATTACCTATTAAATAACTTTCATTTTCAGGTTAATAACTAACTCATTTTTGCGTAAATAGAGTCAAGTTTTTAACCTTTCCACTTTTGCGCAAAAAGAGTCAACTGCTTAACCTTTAATTATAATGGGTGACATAAGTCACATTTACAAAAAGACAAGTTCAAACTTGTAACTTCAATGAAGAACCAAGTCAAGAGACTTTATGTTGAGGTAGTTATCTATCTTCATCCACTTCACCTATAGTTGTCATCATCTCACCATTTAGCCATTTCAGGACACAAAATGTATATCCTTACTCCACAAGGATGAAAAAGAATTTTATTCAAGGCTGCATGGGTACTCGTACCCAGCCCTTGGGTACTCGTACCGGAGACTCGAACGCGTCTCCCACACCAGAAACTTCATTGGAAACGTCTCCACAGAGAGGAGACTTCTCACTAACGTATCCGCCCATCTCCCATCGTCTCCAAGCCAACAAAAAAAAAGGAAACCTTAAAATGTTTAAAAAAAAAAAAACACACAAGCAACAAAATAATCAAAATGTAGTACAAATGGAAAAAAAACAATGCTCAAAACAAATGCAGGTCATAAGGATTTCTTAAAACGTTGCAACAACCATTAGTAAATTATTATATTATATTTAATGTTCAATGTCATTATATTTTCAGAATTTCTATAAATTATTAAATTATATTTGAAAGAAATTGGCATCTCCAAGTACCCACGTCTCCTATTTTGCAAAAATAGCCGTACCAGTACCAACACCAGTCTCCAAAGTCTCCAAGTACCCCTGTACCCGTGCAACCTTGATTTTATTTGTACCACAAAGTATCCACACATGTTGAAACATATTTCTTTTTCTTTCCCAAAAACCACCATGAACTCCAAGTTCAAATGCTATTACATCGAAGTTTGTATCATCTGGATATTTGTTGAGCAACATAAATTTTCCCACATTTGCACCTTTAAATAGAGAATTCTGGTCCATCAAGCTTGCCAAGCTTCTTAGGGACAAATGCAAAGGAATATTCCATTGAATCAAATGAAATTGGCAAATAAATGTAGCTTCATATACAGATCATCAATGTCTCTCATAAACATAAGGCTTGTCTTCAAACTCGGTAAAAATCATTCAAGAAAACGTTTTATAGGAAACCATAGATAATCAAATACAATATTCAACATGGGCATTCTCAGGTCGCCGCAACAAATGTGATGTCAATTCCAATCCAACTTCAGTTGATACCCCTTTGTAATGGATATGCCATTTTAACCCTTCTTTATGGCCTCGCAACAATACAATTAACGGTTGGGTTCCATGTCACATTGAACAAATTAATCATGGTCGTGCTAAATTGACATCATTACGGCTTCTATATTACACAGAACATGGAGTATATTGGCAAAGGTTATAGAGCTTGGCACTGCAAATTGCATTTTCTCAAAAAATTCTAATGCCATTTTAACAAATTTATTTTGTGTACATATTGCAACATTGCATTACATGAGATCAAGTCCCTTCGAAGAATTTTGTCAAACACTATGTGCACCTTGTGTAACATTCCACATTTTGCAAGCATGTCTACCAGACCAATTCCAACTATAATGCCTTGATTCAGTCCATGATCTATTTTCCAAAGCTCCCAAAACGGATTCAACAGATCTATTTTGTACATACCCTGAACACAAATCTGCAAAAAGATATCTCTTCAAGTCATTTCATTGAGCAACTCATATTCTTTCCATGCAATGACTTTTGAGCACTAGCTACATACGAAGAAGGATACAAAATATGTTGTAGAGATGGGATTTACACATGTCTGTCACATATGTTCGGAAGTTTTTAGACCACTTTCAAACAATCCATAGTGTCCATATTCTACAATTATTTCAATTCATCCCTTGCGATGGCATCTTTTCGAGGCATTTTGCAAAACAATTTAGGGACAATGTTTGTGCTTCCTATGATGTCCCCTTCCAGTTGACATCTGTCAGCTGAGTAGATTAGCCTATCACTGACACTCGTAGGCTAATGAGGTTGGTTAGAGGGTCTCCATGAGATTGATTCTTCATCTTCAGAGTGAGCATTACAGGACTGGCTTTCATTTGAGGTCTCCAGAACTCCGTTTGAGACACTTTCTATTTTTAGCAGTCCTGCTACTTTTAGCCAGTGGGTTGGGCAGTGGCAGAGTATGGCTTGGCAGTCTCTAGTTGTGACGGCAAGCAATTCTGATGGATAATTAGAGAGATATTAATATTTAATTACTTTAATTAAATATTAAATGGCGAAATTTAATGTTTTAATATTTTTAAGTCAATTTAAGTTATAACTTAAGTGAGGGTCTATTTCTCATTGGATGGGGCCACTTTTATATTAAACTGAAAAGAGATTTATTTTTGAAGTTTAGATAGTCAAAAATAAATATTAAAAGTTAAAACATCATTTAATGCCAAATCGTACTTTTCTTGGGAATCATGCCAAACCCTAAAGGGAAGAGATAAAAGAAGTTTTTAGGTCTTCTTTTCATTATTTGAAGATTTGATATTGAGTTTTCTCTGAGGAGACTTTGGCTTGAGGGTTTCAAAAGGGGTTTCTTCCTGTAGATGATCTAAAAGTATCGATATAGGAAAACGGTGGATTTTTGTGCTTCAACATTAGAGGTTGTGAAATATCAGTTGATTTTCCTTTCAGTTGGTTTTATCCAGAAACCAAGATCCCAAAGGAGATGCCTAGCTGGTAGCTTCAGTTTGAGCTGCTAAACTCACCATTCCGAGTAGTTTCGACTAATAAATAATTTTGCTGTCATTATTTGTTGTTGTACGGCAGCAAGGATAAATAAGGGGTTTCATAAATTTGAGGTATTTGACAATAAATCTTCCTGGTCTTGTCTGATTTCTTTATTGAAGGTGTTTATGCAAATTGGATGTAATAAGGCTTTGATAATGCTAATTTTATGAAGTTCAATTAATTTCCAGCTCTCTCCAATGTTGCTTTTCGCATACTATTTGTTCAAAACTAGCCTTGTTGTTAGAAATTGCAAAATACAAACATAAAACGCAACAAGTTCAACTAAACCTTCGTTGTCTGAGTTGAGAACCCTTGGTAGGTTCTTACAGTGGTATCAGAGCTAAATCCTGCCATCCTAAGGGTTTAGAAGATACATGCAGTCACAGGAAGCGAGTTCACACAGGTATTACACACGCAGAAGAGCCCTCCTTGAAGGAGAACAGAGTCTTAACAGGCAGTCAGACACTATGGGTGATAGGCATACAAGCAGCCCACCCAGAGGCCACGGAGCTGAGGATGACGAGACGAGAAATTTGTAGGACTATTGCTACGAGGCAGCAACAGACAGGCACTCACCACCATGATGGAGCGTATGAATCCTCCAAACCAACACAATCAGGAACCAAAGGATAATAGGAGTGTAGCCGATATTCCTAGACCTCACAAGGCAGCTACACGCACAATTGATAGGCCTTCAAGGGCTAATTTCTTGGTAAAGGAACCTGAGGCTGTTGCTAGAGCTGAGGCAGAGCCTGTCTTTGTTGATAATGTCATGACGGTACATGATGAGTGGAGTGTGATAACCCTCTACTGTATCACCTGATGTAAATCTTACCTCAGTATCATAAAATCTACTCTTTATTTTTGCATTCATTAACGAGTTCAATAGAAATATATAAAATGAAGAAAACAATTATTAAAATAATATTAATGTATTAAATAATCTTAATATATTAAATGAGGAAATAAATTATTAAATAATGTTAATATATTAAACAAGGTTAATATAAGAAATAAATTATTAAATAATTTAATATATTTAATATCCTAAATGATGAAGAAATGAATTATTAATAATTAACTAATGTTAATTATTAATTAGTATTGACATATTATATAAAGCTTAAGTTTATTTTAAAAAAAGAAGGAAAGATTTAATGCAAACCACGGAGATTACCCCTTCCCACGGAAGGGTTCCTGTGGTGGGTCGCAACCCCTCCCTCCACGGGTATTAAGGGAGACAAACCACAGACCGAAGCGAAGGGCGGAGAGTAAGGAAAAGGACAAGAACTGTGGCTACGTCAGCAGAGGCGGTAGAGAAAGTAAGACGATAGCATCGACGCAACAGGTATGTGTATACGTGTGTGTCGCACACACACATATATATACTTGTATTCTTTTGGTAGATCTGTCATACGAAGTATGTCTCCAATCTCTTTTACAGAATTATATTATTATTATAATGCTGTATGTTACAGAATTATATTATTATTATAATGTTGTCTGTTACAGAATTATATTGTTATTATAATGTTGTCTCATACAGATATATAAATATGCGTACAGGTGTGTATCCACACACACATATATAGGTCTATATACCTGCAATCTACTTGTTCATGTAGAATCGATAATAGGAATAAAGAAGTAGGTAAAGGCAAACATAAATTATAATTTAAATGATGAAAATATAAATTGTTATGAAATGTTGGCTATTAATGAATGAAAATAATTTGGCTATGTGATGGAGGCTAATGGGAGAAATCCCCCTAGCCTAATTCAAGATTATGATAATCCCTGGTAGGCTGTATATACTGAGTATTTATATGCATATGTGTTAAGGCTTGGGTGTCAAAAGTTCACCAAAGAAGAGAAGGATCTGGTTGGTCCTCTCTGGTAGACTTGGATGATAAGATGTATCATCCAAGGCAAGGAATTGATCATATATGATGATCTTCCTTGGTAGGCTTGGATGCAAGATGTTACATCCAAGACAGGTATCGAATTACCCATCGATTTCCTCGTAAGGCTTGGAACCATGATGGGTTCCAAGAAGGCGAGCATTACAACCGCCTAAGGACATGTCCCAATACTGCATTTGTATCCTTTTTAATAAATAAGAATTGAGGCTAGTTTTAATTAAGTAATTGAAGTTTAATTACAAATTAGATTAGCTATATATATATATATATATATATATATTTGTTGCATTCTAACAGTCTGTTCTGCAGGACACAGATCTCTAACTAGTAGGGACATTACAGTGGTATCAGAGCATAATCCTGCCAACCTGTGGAAAGGAGTCTTTGTTTATGATCACATGTCAGAGGAAGAAAGGCACGAAAGCAATGGCCGATCAATTAGCCAAACAACTTCAGACTTTCATGGAGCAAACCAATGAGAAATTCGAAAGAATGAGCCAATTAATCCTCCAAGCTACAAACAGCAACAATAGAGATGTTCCAAACCCTAGAAGAGAGACACACTCTAATCACGTCGATAACGAACGATCTCCTCAAAGTTCTAGACAAACAATTCCCGAATTTCTTCCAAGAGAAGAACATATGGGAGATGAAGAGGAGCAAGCCACACTTGGGGTGGAAGAAATCGCCCAAATTTATGCTAGATTAGAGCCGGAAGTTCAGAGGGTGGTTTCCTTCAGGGACTTCTGTAAGTCCAAGACTAATGAAGGTAGAAGGAGGAAGCCTATGGGTAAAGACCTCAAAGCTAAAATTAACAAAATGTCCCTACCATGCTTTGATGGGTCAAGGAAGGATATCGCCCAGGCTTGGATCCAAAAACTAGATACATACCTTTCATGTGGCCCCATGACCGAAGGAGATGCTATAAAGTTTGCCATACTCCATTAACCAGAGCAGCCCATAATTGGTGGCATAATGGTCTCATTACCCTAGGCCACAAAAATATCTCTACCTTTAATGAGTTTACTCAAAAACTCATCAGCCGGTTTGATCAGAAGGACTCAGAATGGTACGTCCAAGAGTTAACCCACCTTTAGCAATCAGGAACCATTGAAGACTATATCGACCAATTCCAAAACCTATCAGTAATGGTCCCTGACCTATCCCAGAGAAGGCTTACTTACATGTTTTTCGAAGGCTTGAAAGACACTATTAAAAAAATTGTAAAACACCTGAAACCACAGAATTTAGTAGAGGCCATTAAGAAAACTAGGATGCTCGAATATAATGCCCCCAAGAACATCCCAGCCAAAACACCGCATAGGAATGGGGGACCCCAGAGGGACCATCGGAAGAGGCCCTGCCGCTTTTGCAAAAAACCTTGGAGTATGAATCACCGATGTAAGGAGAGAGAGGAACTCATGGAGAAGGGGTTATGTTTCAAATGCAAGGCCCCATGGGGGAAGGGCCACGAATGTAAAAGAGGACAGTTAAATAACACAGAAGAAATACAAGATGAGGAAAGACCCTATAAAAGGGCCAGGTTTGAAGGCAACGAGCCGCGTACCTTGGCAATCATCACTCAAGGAAGTGAGAAAAGATGCTTCAAACTCAAGGGGATAATCAAAGGACAGAAAGTAATCGCCTTGGTAGACACAAGAGCCTCACATGATTTCTTTAGCAAACACTTAGCGGCAAAGAGAAGGTTAAAAACTCAAGAGTTTGGAGGGTTTGAAGTGATCATGGACAACGGAGTCATAGACAGGTGCACTAAAATTATACCTCAATTAGAAGTCACCTTGGGGGGACATACAATTAAGAGGAACTTCTTTGTGGTGAATTTAGAGAACGACATCATTTTAGGAATGCCATGAATAAACTCATTGGGCCGGTTCACCATGGACAGTCCAAATCGAGAGATATGCTTCCAACATGAAGGGAGAGAAATAACCTTAAAAGGAATCCCCGATGGCTCTCCAAAGATAGTATCATGTAATAAAATGGAGAAAATCCTTAGGCATGATCAAGGAGAGTGGGTCGCCCAATGTAAGGTCTTGGATAAATCTCTGACCGAAAGGTCAAACCGTTCATAGTGATATACAACCCATCCTTAGGAGACACAAAAAAGTCTTTCAAGACATTCCCTCGGACTTACCCCCAAAAAGGGGATTTGAACACTCCATTGAATTAGAAGAAGGAGCAAAACCCGTCATTACAACTCCTTACCGCCACCCCCACAAATTCAAAGAGGACATTGAAAAAACCATAAAAGAGTTATTAGAAATGGGACATATCCAACCAAGCAGCAGCCCCTTTGCTTCATCAGTGGTATTGGTCAAGAAGAAAGAAGGGACGATGAGAATGTGCATAGATTACAGGGCCCTGAATAAAAAGAATATAAAAAACAAATACCCTATTCCGAGAATTGGCGAATTAATGGATGAACTACACCGAGCAAGATATTTCTCTAAAATTGATCTAAGGTCAGGATACCATCAAATTAGAATGAGGGAAGAGGATATTCCCAAAATAGCATTCAGATGTCACTATGGGCATTTCGAGTTTTTGGTCCTACCATTTGGTCTCACTAACGCCCCGGCCACCTTCCAGTCATGCATGAATCATACATTCAGGCAACAATTGAGAAAATTTCTTCTAATATTCTTTGATGATATATTTATTTACAGCAAGACATGGGTGGAACATCTCCGGCACATTGAGGAGGTATTAAATATTCTTGAGTCTGAATCATTATATGCCAAAGTCTCCAAGTGGTAATTTGGGATGAAAGAAATCATCTACCTAGGACACAAAATTAGTGAGGCCGGAGTGAGTGTGCGGCCTGCAGGCGTAGGCGTGTGCGGCTGCGGGAGTGTGCAGGCTGAGGGCGTGTGCGGCTGCGGGAGTGTGCGGCACGTTTTATTTGCACGGTTGACGGTGTGCGGTGACCACAACACGGTGGCATCCACCGCCGGTGGCCCCACCTCATGGTGGCTCCACCGTCGGTGGTCCCACAATCGGAGGTCCCACCGTACGGTGGGCCCACTTTCGTTTTTTGTTTTTTGTTTTTTTTTTTCGAGATCAGATTTAGTCTATTAAGCATCCTGACTGGATGGTCCGGGCTCCCTCCATTCGTGGTAAATTTTTAATTTTGACCCGTTGACGGTGGTCCCACCATACAGTGGGCCCACTTTCGTTTTTTTTTTTTTGTTTTCTTTTTTTTCAAGATCAGATTTAGTCTATTAAGCATCCTAACTGCATGGTCCGAGCTCCCTCCATTCGTGGTAAATTTTAAATTTCGACCCGTTGACGGCATCTGGTATCTCTTTCCCATCCAGCGTCCACAACTTAATTGCCCCGTTGGTATTGACCTCGCATACCTTGAAGGGCCCTAGCCAACGCACTTTGAATCTCCCAGGTTTGATTTTGTTCCTTCCGTTGAATTTCAACACCAACTGTCCAGAAGTAAACTTCATTAATCGGAGATGCTTGTCGTGCCAAACCTTTCATCTTTGCTAGGCTGTCTCTGTCACCCACTGAGCCATCATCCTTCGTTCGTCCAATTTGTTCAAAGCGTACAATCTCTCCCTAAGGCTTTCCATGTCGCCAAGTCGATTATCGATGGCGATCCGGAGACTCGACACCATGAATTCAACTGGCACCACGGCTTCTTGTCCATACATTAGCTGGAAGGGAGTCTGTCCAGTAGTTACCTTGTAAGTTGTTCGGTATGCCCAAAGTACTGACGGTAGGCGCTCCTCCCAGTCATCCTTCTCCACTCCGCAAGACTTATAAATCACCGACATGATTATTTTATTGGTCGCCTCGGCCTGCCCGTTCGCCCGTGGATAGTAGGGGCTTGATAAGGTGTGGAAGATTTTGAACTCCATTGTTAGCAATCGGATTATGTGATTTACAAAATGGCCTCCTCTGTCACTCGTCAGTTGGATTGGAATCCCATACCGCGTAATGATGTGTTCATAGATGAATTTTGCTGTATTGACCGCCGAATTGTCCGGTAAGGCCCGTGCCTCCACCCACTTGGTCAAGTATTCTGTTGCCACTACAATGTATCTGCATCGTCGGGCTCTACTTGGTTTTAATGGTCCGACGAAATCCAATCGCCATCTCTCAAACAGTTCTTGGGCATTCGATGGGTTGAGGGGCATAAAATCCCTCTTTAATGGTCCTCCGGCCCGTTGGCATGTATCACAGCTTGTCACCCACTCTCTGGCGTCATTATGTATTGTCGGCCACCACAGTCCTACCAACAAAACTTTCCTGGCCGTGCTGTCGGGCCCCATGTGTTCACCTGCGGACCCTTCATGTGCTTCCCTTAGGACGCCCGGAATTTCCTCTTCTAGGACGCATCGCCGTAGGATCTCGTCGAGCCCCATTTTATACAAGAGGCCATTAATGAGTTGGAATGTCCTGCTCCTCAGTACCAGTTTCCTTCTTTCTCCTGGTGGCATCTCCCTCGAGAATCATGATGTCGACAAGTATTCCCCCACGCTTGCATACCAGGCGGGGAGAACCGCGATGCAAAATAAGTGAGCGCCTGGAAAATCTTCATTCACTCCTTCGGCTGGTTCTCTTGACTGGATTCTCGACAACTAATTAGCTATCACATGGCTCTTCCCAGGTCTTACTATAATGTTGAATGTAAATTCCTACAGCAATAGCAGCCATCGGCTGATTTGTCCTTGGATAATTGGCTTGTTTACCAAGTACATTAAAGCCTAGTGGTCCACATAAAATGTGAACGGGGTGGCCAGCAAGTAATGTCGAAATTTCTGGACGGAGTACACCATCCCGAGGGCTTCCCTTTCTGTGGTGCCATAATTTTTCTCTGCCTTCAACAGGAGTCTGCTTGCAAAGTAGACCGGGTGATCTAGCCCGTGGTCGCCAACCTGCGCCAATGTGGCCCCTATGGCAAAGTTGGATGCGTCAACGTGTACGTGGAACTCTTTGTCCCAGTCAGGATATGTTAGGATTGGCGCACCCACCAACTGTGACTTCAGTTCTTGGAAGGCCTCCTCCTGAGCCGTCCCCCATGTATACCGTTCACCTTTCCTTGTCAGCTTGTCCAGAGGGCAAGATACACGAGCAAAATTTTTGATAAATCGCCTGTAATACCCTATGTGTCCCAGGAAGGATTTGACTCCCGTGACATCTATCGGTGCCTCCATTTCCACTATCACCCGAATCTTGTCTGGGTCAGTCTTGAGTCCCGCCTTACACACTGTGTCCTAACAGCTTCCCTTGAGGCACCATGAATCTGCATTTTTTGGGGTGAGTGCTAGGCGAGCTCGCCTGCATCTCTCCATGCATTCGCCAAGTGCGGCCAAATGTGTATCTTGGTAACTGTAGATGGACCAGTCGTCAAGGAACGCCCTGAAGTTCCCTACTGACATCTTTTCAAATATGTGAAGGATTATCCGTTGAAAGGTCGCTGGTGCGTTGCATAATCCGAACGGCATTCAATTATACGCATACACACCATCCTCCACTATGAAGGTGGTTTTTAATTTGTCTTCTTCGGCGATGGATATCTGGTTATACCCAAAAAATTCATCCATGAATGAATAAATTTCATGACCGGCCACTTCTTCCAAGATGCTATCCGTAAATGGTATTGGAAACGGGCTTTTATGGTGACCGCGTTAAGGCATCTAAAATCGACGCATATTCGGATTTGGTTTGCCTCCTTTTTAAGGGATATCACTATGGGCGACACCCACTCGCTGGTCTACACTTTAAAAATAATCCCGGCTTCGAGCATACGTTCAATTTCATCATTCACTCTCGCCGCATAGTTTTTATTCATTCTGTACGGCCTCTTCCGTACATGTACGGCCCCAGGTACGAGTGAAATTTGGTGTACGCACAGTTCTGGCGGCACCCCTTTGAGGTCCTTATACGTCCAAGCGAATACATCCTTGTATTCCATGAATATTTTAAACGCGGCAGCTTTCAGGACTGGATTCCAGTCGTCGCCAACCAAGATGTTCCTTGGCTCTGCTTTCGTGCCGAGGTTTGTAGGTTTTACGGACTCTTCGTACCGGATTGGTTTTGTCATGTCAAACCTGTGTGCTGGTACTTCGTTGACCGGGGCATCCCCTTCGGTGTATTCCCCGTACGCCGACGGAAATTCATTCTCGTCCTAATCCTCGTCAACCTGCAACATGTTACACCCATACAGCAGCTCGTAGTCCTCCATTTGCCAGTGGAAGAGCCCATTAAGGGAATCGGTCTCGTCCTCAGAACATCCTTGGATTCCCAGGACGCCTTCCTCGTTCGGTTCCCTTCCGTACTTTCCTCCATCAACTCCGCCTTCGCCATCTGATTCTGACTCTGACGCGAGTTCTTCACTCACAAGTTGTGTTTTCAAGTAGATAATAAATTTTCTCCCGGCTTTCTCCATTGACAACGTGTTACACTTCCAATTGTGATTCACTCTGGCTGCCACCAACCACCCTCTGCCCAGAATGGCGTCGTATCGTTTCTTGGCGAGCGGAATCACCACGAAGTTGAGGACAAATAGTTGTGTCCCGATGGTCACTTGTTGCGCCATGAGCTTTCCAAGGGGTTTGATACCATGTTGATCCGCTCCCAGTAAGTTGAAGGTTGACGGCCATAGTGTCGGCTTGCCAAGCTGCTTCCAGGTTTCTTCCGGAAGCACATTCACTCCGAACCCGCCGTCGACGATAGCGTCAATCAGAATGGTGACCAGTATTCCCATTTCTACCACCGCCGGGTGCCGGCCACTATATAGTGTCAGGACCAATGGGTCTGTAGGTGTTCTGCTGGAACCACCAGTACTCCGAGTCGCTTGACTATGCGGGGTGACTTGGACCGTACGTAGGAGTGTCGTACGTGATTGCGGCATCGTTTCCAAGAGGTCCTTCATCTTCACCAACACTTCAATCTGCAGCATTTGCTTCAGCATATTTTCCTCCGCTTCAGAGCGGGAACTACTTACCGCTTCCTGGGTGCTCCCTTGTGCCAACATTTCCTTCGCCACTTTAGCCTTCGCCTCCAACGCCCACTGCTTCTCCGTGCGAGGGTCCAGGTATGTGGCCTTCTTTGCCTGTGACCGTGTGATTGCCAATACCCGTTCCTCCGTCCTGTCGATGTTGAGCAGGTTCACTCCTGACTTTGGGCAAGTTCCATCATCGTGGTCTTGAGGCCCACACCATTTGCATAGTTTTTGTGGAGTTTCTTCTGAGGTGCATTCCCTGGCAAAGTGGCCCCATTGATTGCAGGCTCGGCACTGGATCATTATTATTGGTCCTCCCCCCTCGCCGGTTGTTCCGGTATCCGCTAGATGATGCATTATTGTTGGCGGTTTGCGAAGTTCCGACGACCGGCTGCTCTTGCGTGAAGAGAACTTGTTGGTTCCTGGTTTTCATTTTTTAGGGACATTCCTTTGTCAAATGTCCTGCAATCTGACAAATGTTGCAGAAAGCCTTCTTGGGGCAGGACCCTTTGGTGTGTCCGTCACTCCTACAGTTGGTACACCACACGTCATTTTCTTCAGTCTTACTTGTACTCCCTTTCATGGCTTTGAATTCTTTCAGCATTCGTTCCATGTCCTTTTGGAGAGCGTGCACCTTTTTACTCGATTCGCCACCGCTACTGCTTTCCCCGTCAACATCTTCATCATCGTCAAATGAATATTTATTACTTTTCTTCTTCCTTGATGTTTTGTATTCGCTCTCTAGGTCCATCGCCCTATTATAGGCGTCGTCATATGACGTCGGGCGTACAATTTTCATCTTTTTTCGTAGGGAGGATTTCAATCCTTCAACGAACCATCGTTTTTTCAAGCCCTCTGCTGATTGGCTTTCCATTTTACCCAACAATTCCTTCAGTCACCTGTTGTATGCCCGTGTTGTCTCCTTGGTACCTTGTTTGGTACTGTATATCTCCGTTACAATTTCGTTGTCATCACGGAGCAACCGAAACTCCTCCGTGAATTCCTTCTGTAGGTTGGCCCACGTGGCCACTTTTTGCTTATCTACATCAGAGTACCAATCTATGGCAACTCCACGTAACGTGGCTGGGAACTGTTGTACCCAGTCATCCTGGTCTATCACTCCATTGGCGGACCAAATGGTTTCACATGTACAGCAGTGCCGCAAGGGGTCTTCCTTGCCGTCCTCTGTGAACTTTGGCAATTTTTGTTTACTCGCCATCCCGAGTCGTCTTCCTGGGGTTGGCTGTGCCTGTGTCTGTGGCCCTATGCTGCTTCCTCCGGCGTCGATGGTGTGTCTTGCGTGGGCGACTGGGGGTACGGTGTTTTGCCTGTCGTGTGTGGCACCTACATCCGTACGGTTTCCCTCCCCTTCGCTCTCACCCGCGCCCACTCCTGGTTCCCGTTGGTGATCTTCACTCCATGGTGTAAGGGATAAGTTGCTAAACTGATCCTGAGTCTCCTCGACTAGATTTCGCCGTAACCTTGTTTCTTCCAGAAACTCTTCGTGGCTCCGCATCCTACGATGTTATGGGGACACGTAGAAATTTCCGTCGGCTTCTGCACCCTACATGACACCTCCTTGGTTCCCCTCGGGCCACCCTTCGACAGGTCGTCCTTCGGCAAGTTGCCTCAGCCACCGTCTACGTTCTACTTGCTGCTCCAAAATCAAGGCCCTCTGCACGGCCTCCCACTCATCTGTTTCTGCTTTTTTATTTCTATCTTTATTCAATAGATTTGGCATTAATTGTCGCACATTTCCATAACTCACAATACATAAATCAAAACACGTCTTTATTAATTCATCTGCTCAAATACAACTCGTGTCAATGACACTTTTATTTGAATATAAAAAGTTCAAGGTTCAATTCCCTCCTGGCCTAGCGCCATCCCGTTCCGTTTCCTGTCGGCTGTTTTCTTCGTAGTATCAAAGGATCTATTGGCATCGCTCTTCCTGGGCAATCTCCTCCAGGTGAGCCTGTTGTGCCAGCGATGCCTGTGCAAGCAACCGGGGGAGGTGGTTCATCAACCGGTTTACTGCCGGGCTAACCTCCAGAACTGTCCACACAGCACTTGGTGGGATTTCCGCCTCCGCCGCCTCTCATCGGACGTAGGTCTGGATGGCTACCTAGAGCAGAATTGAAAATTCTCTCGTTGTCGTGTCTTCTCCTGTGTACAATTTTGTTCACGCGTCGTCGGCCTCTGGGTTTATTTCACCAACGAGTAGGCCCATCGTGTCCGTGCGCCATCCATGTCTTCCGTTCCCGAGTACGTCTAGGCAACGGCGCCAAATGTTTGCCCTCTCGGGTGGATACTTAAAGCATAAAGTACGTAATGCAGAATAATGTCATAGATATCAGACAAGTATCAGATATGTTATTCCATTCATAATTCGTCCCCTTGACAAGTTACATTCGGAAGTATATAAAGATACCGAGGGGGTGCGAGCGCCAACCGTCGCACCGCAACTGCCACCCCTCAATTGCCAACTAACAAACCCAATCACGACTTAATTAACTATTCTTATTCCCGTATACAATAATGCGGCTAACAGGGGATTTGTGGGACTATGCAGCTACTATAGATGTTTTGTAAAAGGGTTCCCCAAGATTGCAGCACCCCTTACTGATCTAACTAAGAAAGGGGCTTTCACAAGGAATGACCAAGCCCAACAGGCTTTTGAACAACTTAAAATAACCATAAGCTCATGTCTAGTATTGGCCATTCCCAACTTCTCTATACCTTTTGAACTACAATATGATGCATCTCGGGAGGGAATTGGGGCAATCCTCATGCAAAAGAAACACCCCCTAGCCTTTGAGAGTTGTAAACTTACCGAAGCAGAAAGACACTACTCTAATTATGACAAAGAAATGCTAGCCATAATGCACGCCTTGGCCAAATTTCGCCAATACCTTGTGTTGGCGGCATTATTGTACACGGGAATAACATTAGTTAATTATGTGTAATTGTTTTGGTTAGTTGGCAACCGAAGGGTGGAAGTTGCGGTGCGACGGTTGGCGCTCGCACCCCCTCGATCCCCTTTTATACTTCGGAATGTAACTTGTAAAAGACACTTATTGATGAATAGAAGATCCGATATACTTTGTCTGCTATTTACGGCATTATTCTGCGTTATGTTCTTTATGTCTTAAGTTATTCACCCGAGAGGGCAAACATTTGGCGCCGCTGCCTAGACGAACTCGGGAACGGAAGACACGGATGGCGCACAGACACAATGGGCCTACCCGTTGGTGAAGTAAACCCGGAGGCCGACGACGCGCGGACAGAACTTTACACAGGAGAAGACACGGCAACGCGAGAATTTTCAATTTTGCTCCAGGTAGCCATTCAGACATGTGTTCGACAAGAAGCGGCGGAGGCAGAAATCCCACCAAGTGCCGTGTGGACAGCGCTGGAGGTTAGCCCGGCAGTAAACCGGTTGATGAACCACCTCCCCCGGTTGCTTGCACAGGCATCGCTGGCACAACAGGCTCACCTGGAGGAGATTGCCCAGGAAGAGCGATGCCAATAGATCCTTTGATACTACGAAGAAAACAGCCGACGGGAAACGGAACGGGATGGCGCTAGGCCAGGAGGGAATTGAACCTTGAACTTTTTATATTCAAATAAAAGTGTCATTGACATGAGTTGTATTTGAGCAGATGAATTAATAAAGACGTGTTTTGATTTATGTATTGATATAGAATATGTAAAAGGGGTGAATAATAGGGCAGCAGATGCATTATCCCGAAGAGCCCACCTCAATACCTTTACCAGCATCTCAAAAGACTAGAAGGAAGAAATCCTTAATGAATATGATCAAGATCCACAAGCAAAGGAAATTTTGAAGGGAAACCCTCCCAATGAAGATTTTAAAGTTAGGGGAGATCTCATCTTGTACAAGGGAAGGGTATACTTGACCCCTCAGACCAGATTCAAAAGCAAAGTCCTAAAAGAATTCCATGATAACCCCCTGGCAGGACATCGAGGATACTACAAAACGTATAAACACATTAGGGAAAAGTATGCATGGAAAGACCAAAAAAGAGATGTCCAAAAATATGTACAAGAGTGCCTAACCTGTCAATGCAATAAAACCGAACTCATCCACCCAGCTGGTTTGCTTCAACCATTACCTATTCCCAATCAAAAGTAGGAGAGCATTTCTATGGATTTCATAACAAGGTTGCCAAGGGCACAAGGAAAGGATAGCATTTTTGTGGTGGTAGACAGACTCACGAAGTATGCCCATTTTCTTGCAGTTTCCACAGAATACAAAGCCTACCAAATAGCCGATCTATTCTTCAGGGAAATTTTCAGACTCCACGGACTCCCTCAGAATATTGTCAGTGACAGAGATAGCAAGTTTATTAGCCAATTCTGGCAGGAAATCTTCAGAATGGCAGGAACAATCTTGACCCCTAGTACCAGTTACCATCCTCTAACTGACGGGCAAACTGAAATAGTGAACAAATGGATAGAGGGCTACCTAAGGAATTATGTTACAGGGCAACAGACTTCTTGGGTTAAGTGGCTACACCTAGGAGAATATTGTTACAACACGACACACCACATGTCAATAGGGATGAGTCCCTTCCAAGCCTTCTACGGCTATGAGGCCACAACTTTTGGGGAATTAATAACCCAAGAAATAAAAGTACCAAGAGCACAAGATTTTGTTCAACAGAGTAGGGACATCATGAAGACCTTGAAAGAGAATTTACAACAAGCCTAAAATCAGCAAAAGATCTATGCAGACAAGAAGTGTATGGAAAGGACGTTTGAAGCCGAAGATCTAGTGTTTTTAAGGTTACAACCTTATAAACAATCTTCCCTCAAGAAGAATGGGGCTGAAAAATTAAAACCCCGGTTCTATGGACCCTACAAGGTAATTTAAAGGATTGGGGAAGTAGCTTATGAAGTAGAACTTCCCAAAGAAAGTAAAATACATAATGTGTTCCATGTCTCCCGACTTAAGAAGGTTCTCGGACAACACTTGGCTCCATGCACTGAACTACCTCCCCTAGATGATGAAGGGAAACTCACTTTGTACCCTGAGATCATTTTGGATATGCGGAAATGGGAACTTAGGAACCGAACCATTACCGAATACCTGATTAAATGGAGGAATCTCCAAAATGAGGATGCTACTTGGTAAAAGGAAGAAGATCTAAAAATGCTTGAGGACAAGCAAAGTTGAAACAGAGGGACAGTGATAACCCTCTACTGTATCACCTAATGTAAATCTTACCTCGGTATCATAGAAATCTACTCTTTATTTTTGCATTCATTACCGAGTTCAGTAGAAATATATAAAATGACGAAATCAATTATTAAAATAATGTTAATGTATTAAATGATAACATATTAAATGAGGAAATAAATTATTAAATAATGTTAATATATTAAACAAGGTTAATATAAGAAATAAATTATTAAATAATGTAATATATTTAATATCCTAAATGATGAAGAAATGAATTATTAATAATTAAATAATGTTAATTATTAATTAGTATTGACATATTCTATAAAGCTAAAGTTTATTTTTTTTAAAGAAAGAAAGATTTAATGCAAACCACGGAGATTACCCCCCCCCCCCCCCCCCGGCGGGAAGTGGTGAGACGGGAGTCTGAGCCCTGGGCTGCAACCACCGTCACACTCCTTCCCACGGAAGGGATCCTGTGGTGGGTCGCAACCCCTCCCTCCACGAGTATTAAGGGAGACAAACCACAGACCGAAGCAAAGGACGGAGAGTAAGGAAAAGGAGAGGAATTGCGGCTGCGTCAGTAGAGGCGGTAGAAAAAGTAAGAGGATAGCATTGACGCCACAGGTACGTATATGTGTGGACGTGTGTGCCCCACACACACATATATATACTTGTATTCTTTTGGTAGATCTGTCATACGGAGTATGTCTCCAATCTCTTCTACGGAATTATATTATTATTATAATGTTGTATGTTACAGAATTATATTATTATTATAATGTTGTATGTTACAGAATTATATTGTTATTATAATGTTGTCTCATACAGATATATAAATATGTGTACAGGTGTGTATCCACACACATATATATAGGTGTATATACCTGCAATCTACTTGTTCATGTAGAATCGATAATAGGAATAAAGAAGTAGGTAAGGCAAACACAAATTATAATTTAAATGATAATGAAAATATAAATTGTTATGAAATGTTGGATATTAATGAATAACAATAATTTGGCTGTGTGATGGAGGCTAATGGGAGAAATCCCCCTAGCCTAATTCGGGATTATGATAATCTCTGGTAGGCAGTATATACTGAGTATTTATATGCATATATGTTAAGGTTTGGGTGTCAAAAGTTCACCCAAGAAGAGACAGATCTGGCCCGTCCTCTTTGGTAGACTTGGATGATAAGATGTATCATGCAAGGCAAGGAATTGATCATATCTAATGATCTTCCTTGGTAGGCTTGGATGTAAGACAGGAATTGAATTACCCATCGATTTCCTGGTAAGGCTTGGAACCATGATGGGTTCCAAGAAGGCGGGCATTACAACCGCCTAAGGACATGTCCCAGCATTCGTATCCTTTTTATTAAATAAGAATTGAGACTAGTTTTAATTAATTAATTGAAATTTAATTGCAAATTAGATTAGCTATATATATATTTGTTGCATTCTAACAGTCTGTTTTGCAAGACAGAGATCTCTAACTAGTAGGGACATTACATGAAGTCTTCTTCCACCTAATGTTAGGCAGAATCTGAATTTTGATCAGTTCATGAAGCAAAAACGGGGAGGTGGAGAGAAACAAGCAAGAGAGGAGGCCTCGTTTCCAACATAGAGATCTTGAATTTGCCACAAGCAAGCTCACTCTACCTTATTATGATGGCAGCTGTGAAGTAACAGCTAGGTCTTGGATCCATAAACTGGATACATACTTCACACTGAGACCCATGATTGAAAGGGATGCAATTAAGTTTGCAACCTTACATTTGGACGGTACTGCACATGAGTGGTGGCATAATGGACTCATCACTCTCCAACATGATGAGATTACCACCTATCAGGAGTTTGCTGATTTGTTAGTGGAGAGGTTTGATAAGAAAGACCCAGAGTCTTACTTCCGTGAGTTAGCACAGCTGAAACAAATAGGGAACTTGGAGGTGTATGTTTCAGAGTTTTTGAAATTGTCATGCATGTTTAATAACATGTCAAATCAGCGGTTAGTAGTCTTGTTTATAGAGGGACTCATGGAGCCTTTGAGAGGTTGGATCAAAGCATTTGATCCCCCAACACTTCTACTTGCCATTAAAAAGGCACGAAGTATGGATGTGACAGCCACACAAAATAAATTTGGGTCGAAAGGGTCAACGTCTTTCAAAAATAATAAGAATTACAGCAAAGAGAAGGAAAAATAAGACTTTAGAAATGATTACAAAGGAAAGACGGCAGCTCCCCCCTTAGATCGTGAGACACTTAACGATTTGAGGTAGAAAAAACTATGTTTTTATTGCAAAGGTCCATATGATGCCAACCATATTAGAATAATATTTTATTATTTTATTAGTAATGCTCAAAATTGTAAACTTAGTGTAAATATCTTAATAAGATCTTGCTCGATCTTATTAACAATTTCTTTTTAGAAGCTTGCCCTCTTGTAATTCTTTGTAATCCTATTTATTGAGCGTTTGCTCATTGTTAATACATTCAATTTTTTACCAATTACTTGCGTAATATGGTATCAGGGCCTTGGTTATTTTCGAAATAATTTTTCAATTAAAAATTCGTCATGAATTTTTTAACAGTTTTTTTTGAAAAATTTCTTTGTTTATTCGAAATTGCTACTGGTTTGTGTGGATTGGTCGAGGGTTTTTTTTTCGCATCATTCTTTCTGCTCATGAATTGTGACATGATTTAAAATCGCGTTTTGTCTTCTGCAGTCTATTTCCACGATTCTGTTTTTTGGCAAATTGTTTTGGCTGCGGCTACTAGGGTTTTCAGCTATTTTCTAGCTATTTTCTGCCCTCCCGCGACCCGTCTCTCCTACAGTTAGCGCGACCACCCGACGTGACTTTTTTCTTGCTTGCAATTTTTTTTTCAGCCATTTTTTGGACCGAAATCTGCATTTTCGACTAGGGTTTTTTCCCTTCAGATCAAGTCAAATTATTTTTTGATTGCAAATTCTTGATGGGTTTTTCGAGATCTCAACTGGGTCGTCGTCAGAATTTTTTTCGTGCCTTGATTTTTGTGCCAACGGATCCAGATTCTGACAACAAATTCTTTTTGGGTTTTTTGCAAGGATTTCTAGGTTGTCTTCAAATTTTTTTGGGTCATCTTGAATTTTTTTCTTGAAATTTGTGCCATTTGTACTTCATTTTTTGAAGTTTGTACTTGCATCTGCCTTTGTTTCTGCATTGGGATTTGTATTTTTTGAATTTTGTGCCAACGCCTCTTCTCAGTTTTTTCGTTTTTCGTGCATTGGGAAACGTGCAAGATGGCGTCATTGACCAACTTGATGTTGGAAGGCAGTTAGTGATTTAATGGGAAAAATTATAACACCTGGAAGCAGCGCATGCTGACTATTTTTGAATATCGCCGCTTAGATAATCTTGTTTTGGGCATGAAGTCCCGTCCTGAAAGACCTGGAGCTGACCAGGACAATTTTGATGACCGCAATCGAGAAGTTGTTATGCTTCTCAAGCTCTCTGTTACAGATGACCAGCTACCTCAGATTGCTTCCAACAAGTCAGCTGCAGAAATCTGGAAGCATCTGAAGGAGTTGCATGAGACATCCGACAAGAGTTGAGCCTTTTTTCTAAAGAATCAATTGTTCTCCATTATGATGGATGAACGCATGTCCTTACATGAGCATCTTACAAAGATTAAGGACATTCGAGATCACCTCGAAGCAATTGGTCAGCAAATGGAGGAAGAGGATTTGGTAGTCATAAATTTGAAAAGTTTACCAAAACCGTATGAGCACTTTATAGAGACTCTCAACATTACTTCTACTAATGTTGATCTGAAATTTCCAGAGTTATGCACCAAACTTCTGCAGCAGGATCGTTGGAAACAACTGTTTGTTAGCGGTGCTACTTCAACCTCCTCAAAACATGCCTTTGCTGCCAAATCCTTTCACAAGGATAAAGGCAAATCCCATTCATCCCAGTCCTTTCAGCAGAAGGGCTCTTCTCAGTCTCAAGATGGTTCCAAGAAAAAGAAGGTGCAATGCAATTACTGTCACAAATTTGGTCATATGATCAAAGATTGTCGTACCAAAGTGGCTTCCGAGTAGCGAAAGAAGGGAGGGTCTCAACCTAAAGCCAATGTTGTTGAGCACACAGAGCAGAAAGAATCTACCTTTTATGCCTTCATGGCTAAAAGACCTGCAGATCATGTGAAGTCTTATACCTGGTACATTGATTTTGGTGCTTCTCGTCATTTCACTCACAAGCGTGATTGATTTGTTGAGTTCTCTCCCTACACTGATTCAGTTATTTTTGGAGGTGGTGAAGAGTACACTGTTGTAGGCAAGGGCAACGTTCAGATACGATCTGGAGGGAGGAATCTCATATTCCTCAGTGTGTACTATGTTGCTGGTATGGAACTTAACCTCCTTTCTGTCAGTCAGATTATGCGGCATTCTCCTCAGCTGGATGTCGTTTTCAATACACATAAGTGCTTGATTGTTGATCGTGCTTTTAGCACTCTTGTAGTTGTTGGCATTGAGGATCATGGTCTCTATAGACTTGTGGATACAGGCGATTCTCTTGAGCATGCCATCGCAGCTAAATCTTCATCTATCAACAGTCTCTGGCATCAGCGATATGGTCACCTGAACATTCATTATCTTGCACAGCTTGTTCAGGAAGACTTAGTACATGGTCTACCTGATATTCAAACTAAGAATTATTGCGTTTGTGAAGCTTGCCAGGCTGGGAAGCAGCACCGAACACCGTTCAAGAATGGTGACTCATGGCGCGCCTCTAAGGTATTGCAGTTGGTCCACGCTGATGTATGTGGTCCTATGAATACTACTTATGTTACTGGGTGCAGGTATTTCTTGCTTTTTGTTGATAATTTCAGTCATAAAATGTGGGTGTATTTCCTTAAGCAAAAATCAGATGTGTTTACTGTATTTCGAAAATTTAAGGCCTTAGTAGAAAAAGAGTCTAATTCTTCTATTATTACTCTTAGGTCTGATAATGGGGGGGAGTTTTGTTCTTCTTCTTTCTCTACTTTATGTGATACACATGGCATAAAACGTCAGTTAACCACACCATACACCCCTCAGCAAAACAGCATTGTAGAACGTTGTAACCGCACCATTACAAAAATGGCTAGGTCTATGATGGAACATAGAAACGTTCCTAAGAAATATTGGACAGAAGCAGTGTTCACAGCAATCTATCTTCTTAATAGGTCACCCACTCATGCTGTTAAAAATAAGACTCCTGAGGAAGCATGGTCTGGTCGCAAACCTAGGATCAGCCATTTGAAAGTTTTTGGCTCTTTAGCTTATGTGTGAATTCCTGATGCCAAGTGCACTAAGTTGGATTCCAAGAGTTAGAATCTCATGTTTACAGGGTACAGTGACAACCATAAGGCTTACCGACTGATTGATGTAGACTCTGATCGTCTTATCTTCAGTCATGATGTTGTCTTTGATGAAGAACGAGGACCATTTCATCTTTCCTCGTCTCAGCAGCATTCTGAGGATCAGCCTTTGAAGGCTTCTAACTTAGTTATTTGTCTTCCATTCGTTTCACTTGATGGGAGGGATGATGCAAATTCTATATTTGATGATGCACTACCTGAGTTTCCTCCAGAAGATGCTAATCTTCCTCCTACTCCTGATCCTGATCCGCTTTCTCTTCCCGTTATTCCTCCTGCTCCTGATGTTGGCACATCTACTCTTCGGCCTAAATGGTGGGCTAAGACCATCAGTGCTCTTCGTCCTCATGAGCTCATTGAGGGTAGAGCTTCCAGAAATAAGGGCAAACAGCAAAACACAGTTAATTTTGCTCTTATGGCTAACATCCACAGTATCTATGAGCCTCAAACACATGCAGAGGCCAAAGGGATTCCAGAGTGGGAACAGCCAATGGATGCTGAGTTGCAAAGTCTTCAAAAGAATCACACCTGGGTTCTTTCAAATCTTCCTCCAGGGAAGAAACCCATTAGTTGTAAATGGGTATATAAGGTCAAGTATCATGCAAATGGTACCTTAGATAAATATAAGGCCAAATTGGTTGCTCGAGGATTCACACAGCGAGAAGGCATTGACTATGAGGAGACTTTTCCTCCTACTGCCAAGATGAGTACCATTCGTCTTCTTCTCGCCATTGCAGCTAAGTATGGTTGGAAAGTCCATCAGATGGACGTGAAGAGTGCCTTCCTCAATGGTGAATTGCAGGAAGAAGTCTACATGATGCAACCTCCTGGTTTCAAGGTTGTCGGTTCAGAACCGCAAGTGTGTAGACTCCGAAAAGCAATCTATGGACTTAAACAGGCTCCTCGAGCATGGTACATAAAAATTGATCAATACTTGGTTGCTCATGGTTTTCAGCGTAGTCCTTCAGACATTAATTTGTATATCAAACACTTTGGTAATGATGTTCTCTTTCTTGTTGTCTATGTGGATGACTTGATCATTACTGAGAATTCAGCACATTTGATTTCAAAAATCAAACAGGATTTGTGCAGCACTTTTGATATGACAGATTTAGGAACTCTTCATTATTGTTTGGGTGTTGAGGTTTGGCAAACTGATAGCAGCATCTTCCTTTCTCAATCTAAGTATGCCAGAAGCTTGCTTGACAGGTTTCGAATGCAGGATTGCAAACCTGCTTCCACACCTATGGAGACTGGTCTGAAATTGTCAGCCAAGTCTGATTCTCCTCTTGTAGATGAAACACAATTCAGGCAACTAGTGGGCAATCTCATCTATCTCACTGCCACTAGACCTGACCTTAGTTTTGCAGTGAGCTACATCTCACACTTCATGACAGCCCCCAGGGCTGATCATTAGGTAGCAGCGAAGCGTGTCCTACGCTATGTGAAAGGCACCTCGGATTATGGACTTCTTTACATTAGGAGTGATGATCCTAGACTCAGTGGATTCACAGATTCAGATTGGGCAGGCTCAGTTGATGACAGGAAATCAACCTCTAGATATGTGTTCAGTTTGGGATCTGGTGCAGTCAGCTGGACTAGTAAGAAGCAGCAGGCAGTGGCTCTCTCTTCGACAGAAGCAGAGTATAGAGGAGTTGTTAAGGCAGCTTGTGAGGCAGTTTGGCTTCACCGGATGCTTGGAAATATGCAAATATCTCAAGAAGGTTCGACTCCCTTGTTTTCAGACAATCAGGGAGTTCTCAAACTTGCCAAGAATCCAGTCTTCAATGAGAGAACCAAACCTATAGAACTTCATTGTCACTACATTCGGCAGTTGGTTGAAGATGGATCCATTCAATTGCTGTATGTTCCTACCTCGGAGCAGTCAGCAGATATTTTCACCAAACCCCTCAGTCCAAATAAGTTTGTAAAATTCAGGGGGTCTATTGGTGTAGTTGACAGATTGAGCATTAAGGGAGGGTATTAGAATAATACTTTATTATTTTATTATTAATGCTCAATATTGTAAACTTAGTGTAAATATCTTAATAAGATCTTGCTTGATCTTATTAGCAGTTTCTTTTTAGAAACTTGCCCTCTTGTAACTCCTTGTAATCCTATTTATTGAGTGTTTGCTCATTGTTAATACATTCAATTTTTTACCAATTACTTGCGTAATAAACCATGATTGTCCTTTGAGGCCTAAGGGCAAGGCAAACAGAGTAATGTGAGCATATTATGAAGATTCAGAATCTGATCAAGAAGGTCAGCCTGCTGGTTATGATGATTTAGAGGCTGGTAATGACACACCGGATCCTCCGAGACTTGACAAAATGGATACAAAAGGTGATGAACACCTTAAGGAGGCACTCCTCACTAGTATTCAGCAGGAAGGGTCATTTAGAATGAGAGGAGTACTTGTTGATCAGAAAGTTATTACCCTACTAGATACTGGAGCCACACATAACTTTATTGATGTCAAGTTAGTTGAGAAGAGAGGAATCCAAACAGAGGAGTTTGAGGGCATCTGTGCGAGGGTGGCAAATGGTTACACTTTAAAGTGTAACAGGTTACACAACTCCCATTGCGTGTAAACAATTATGAGTTCAAAACTGATTACTATGTGGTTCAGATGGGTGATACAGATTTGGTCCTTGGTATGAGGTGGTTGCATGAGCTAGGCAAGTTTACACTTGATTTGCAGGAGATGGAGATGTCTTTCACTGTTGATGGAAAGACACGTGCTGAAAGCTATTAAGGACAGCAACTTTAGGATGATTACACTCAGGCGGATGGCCAGGCTTGTACGCCACGATCAGACTAAGTGGGCAGCAGAGTGTATGATTATGCCTATACAGCAAGATGCTCAGAAGTTGAATATCATCCTAACATTCAGATACTGAAAACCAAACATAACAAGGTTTTTAGTGACATACCATCAGGGAGGCCACCAGATAGGGGCTTTGAGCACATCATTGAGCTAGAGGAGGGTGCGAAGCCAGTAATGATTACTCCATACAGACATCTAAAGCGCCTGAAAGATGAAATAGAGAAAACCATACAGGAGCTTCTGGCTATGGGACATATTCGTCCTAGTAAGTCCCCCTTTGCTTCTTCAGTTGTTTTGGTGAAGAAGAAGGAGGATGGCACATTGTGGATGTGTATTGATTACAGGGTCCTTAATAAGCGGACGATCAAAAACAGATATCCCATTCCGCATATTGATGAGCTCATAGATGAGTTACATGGTGCCTATTATTTTTCAAAGATTGATTTGAGATCAGGCTATCACCAAATTAGTGTCTGTGAGCAGGATATTGAGAAGACTCCTTTTCGTTGTCATTATGGACATTTTGAGTTTGTGGTTATACCATTTGGGCTAACCAATGCACCTGCTACTTTCCAGTCCACAATGAACAAAGTCTTCAGACATCAGTTGAGGAAATCAGTATTGGTGTTCTTTGATGATATACTAGTTTACAATCATACTTGGGAGGAGCCCCTCAGTCACTTAGATACAGTTTTGAGCATTTTGGGTAGGGAGTCCTTGTATGCCAAGGAATCCAAATGTGACCTTGGAATGACTGAGTTATTGTACTTGGGCCATATTATCAATGCAGAGGGAGTGCGGATGGATCCAGAGAAGATCTTTGCTATTGTAGATTGGCCTACTCCAGTGAACCTTACTCAGTTGCGTGGGTTCTTGGGCCTATGTGATTTCTATCGCCGCTTTGTTAACAGTTATTCATGCCATGCAACACCTTTGACAGACTTGATGACGAAGGGTGCCTTCTTATGGACTGAGGCCCAGGAGTGTTTTGATAGGTTCAAGGAGCTCATGACTTCATGTCCAATACTTGCTACACCTGACTTCTCGAAGTCATTTGAGTTACAATGTGATGCCTCTGGTGAGGGCATTGGGGCGGTGCTTATGCAGGACAAGCACCCTATTGCATATGAGAGTAGGAAACTCCGTGGACCTGAGAGGATTTACAGCATTTATGATAAGGAAATGTTGGCCATAATGCATGCACTGGCCAAGTTTAGACAGTACTTAGTGGGCAGCAAGTTTTGCATTAAGACTGACCACAATAGTTTGAGACATTTCCTTGGGCAGCGTGACTTAAATGACAGGCAACAAAAGTGGGTCAGCAAACTTCAAGCTTATAACTTTGATATTTCCTATATCAAAAGCACATAGAATGTAGTTGCAGATGCCTTGTCACGTCGTCCCCACCTGAGTTCTATGGTCCAGATAGCAGACGATTGGTAGCATATTATATTGGCAGAGTATGCCAAAGATAGCTGGGCTGCAGGTGTGATAGAGGGATCAGTAGTGGACAGCAAGTATACAGTTGTAAATGACTTGATCATTTACAAGGGGAGAGTGTACTTGATCCCAGGATCAAAGTTGAGGAGTAGGGTACTGCGGTTCTTTCATGATGAACCAATGGCAGGACATCCCGGGTTTTTCAAAACCTACAGACAGGTTCGTGAGCACTTCACTTGGAAAGGGCTCAAGGCGGATGTTCTACAGTATGTTAGAGAGTGCCCTGTTTGTCAGCAAAATAAACAGGAGCATACATACCCTTCTGGTTTACTTCAGCCACTTCCAATTCCTGACAAGAAGTGGGAATATCTATCTATGGATTTCATCACAGGGTTGCCGAGAGCACAGGGACGTGATTGCATATTTGTGGTTGTGGATCGTTTGACGAAGTTGCCTACTTCTATCCGATTACCACCACTTATTTAGCTATTCAAGTAGCAGAGTTGTTCTTCAGAGAGGTATTCACATTACATGGCTTGCCTCAGACTATTGTCAGCGATAGGGATACTCGGTTTAAGAGCCACTTTTGGCGAGAGCTTTTCAGACTCTGTGGGACCGAGCTTACACCGAGCACCAGTTACCACCCTCAGACTGATGGTCAGACTGAGATAGTTAATACATGGGTGGAGGGATACCTCAGAAACTATATTTCAGGGCAGCAAAAGGCATGGGTGAAGTGGATTTACCTCTGTGAGTATTGTTACAATACCACTCACCACATGTCCATTCAAATGACACCATTTACAGCACTGTACAGGTATGAGCCTCCTAGTTTCATTGACTTATTGTTGAGTGCCAGTAGGGTGCCTAGTGCGGGAGACATGCTACAGGAGAGCCAGGACATTGTGAAGACTCTTAAGGAGAATATAGCCAAGGCACAGAATCAGCAAAAGCAATATGCTGATCAAAAGAGGACAGCGAGGTCGTTTGAGATAGGAGACATGGTGTATTTGATGTTGCAGCCATATCGGCAGTCTACTCTAAGGAGGAGTGGAGCAGAGAAGCTCAAGCCACAATATTATGGCGCTTTCAGAGTGACCAAACATATAGGTGAGGTGGCTTATGAGTTGCATTTACCGGCAGACAGCAAAGTACACAATGTGTTTCACGTGTCACGTCTCAAAAAGGCATTGGGACACCATATTGTTCCTTCTACAGTTTTACCACCCCTGGATGATGAGGGGAAATTGACTCTTGTACCTGAGGCTATCATTGAGTTCAGGGAGAGGAATTTTAGAAGATGTACTATCACAAAGTACTTGGTGAAATGGAAGGATTTGTCGGTAGAGGATGCTACTTGGGAGAGCGAGGAGATCTTATAGCATCCGGAGTTGAGACTGCTTGAGGACAAGCAATTTCAGGAGGGGTGGACTGTGATGTCCCCTTCTAGTTGACATCTGTCAGCTGAGTAGATTAGTCTATCACTGACCCTCGTAGGCTGATGAGGTTGGTTAGAGGGTCTCCCGGAGATTGATTCTTCATCTTCAGAGTGAGCATTACAGGGCTGGCTTTCATGTGAGGTCTCCAGGACTCCGTTTGAGACACTTTCTATTTTTAGCAATCCTGCTATTTTTAACCAGTGGGTTGCGCAGTGGCAGAGTATGGCTTGGCAGTCTCCAGTTCTGATGGCGGGCAATTCTGATGGATACTTAGAGAGATATTAATATTTAATTACTTTAATTAAATATTAAATGGCGAACTTTAATGTTTTAATATTTTTAAGTCACTTTAAGTTATAACTTAAGTGAGGGTCTATTTCTCATCGCATGGGGCCACTTTTATATTAAACTGAAAAGAGATTTATTTTTTAAGTTTCAACAGTCAAAAATAAATATTAAAAGTTAAAACATAATGCCAAATCGTACTTTTCTTGGGAATCGTGCCAAACCCTAAAGGGAAGAGATAAAAGAAGTTTTTAGGTCTTCTTTTCATTATGTGAAGATTTGATATTGAGTTTGCTCTGAGGAGACTTTGGCTGGAGGGTTTCAGCAAGGGTTTCTTCTTGTAGATGATTTGAAAGTATTGGTATAGGAAAACGGTGGATTTCTCTGCATCAGCATTAAAGGCTGTGAAATATCAGTTGATTTTGCTTTCAGTTGGTTTTATCCCGAAACCAAGATTGGGCAGATTAGAAAGGGTTTTATTAATTTTATACAAAGGATTGATTGCAGCCATAGAGTCAGGACAGAGGCAGAAATAAGTGTGTTTACAGCTAGGGTTTTTGTGCATGTACAGCCTGCAGATCTGCCGTACCTTTCTTCCTTGAAAGGGTACGATTTTGTTGAAGGAGTCGTCCAAAAATTCTGAAATAAATCCCAAAGGAGACGCCTAGCTGGTAGCTTCAATTTGAGCTGCTAAACTCACCATTTCGGGTAGTTTCAACTGATAAATAATTTTGCTATCATTATTTGTTGCTGTACGGCAGCAAGGATAAATAAGGGGTTTCATAAATTTGAGGTATTTGACATAAATCTTCCTGGTCTTATCTAATTTCTTTATTGAAGGTGTTTATGCAAATTGGATGTAATAAGGGTTTGATAATACTAATTTTATGAAGTTCAATTAATTTCCAGCTCTTTCCAATGTTGCTTTTTGCATACTATTTGTTCAAAACTAGCCTTGTTGTTAGAAATTGCAAAATACAAAACATAAAATGCAACAGGTTCAACTAAACCTCCGTTGTCTGAGTTGAGAACCCTTGATAGGTTCTTACACTTCCACATCTTGTATGCATGTTGATTGCAGGCTGTTGCAACTACAATATATGACAAGGGTCCTCTAGCTTTTATGCTTTGATATATGTCCACAATCTATTCATAAGCTTCTAAACTGGCACGACTGGGAGGATGTTGGTAGGGATTGTGGAATTTGGCTTCTCACATACCAATTGCATTTAGTTGGAGTTTTCAAAGCCTTTTCAACAAACCCATTCTGCATATATCCAGGAATCGTGTTTTCCATAAGGCATTCTATTAAACAGATCGCAGAGTTGATGTTCTTATCTATCTTTACACATTTTGTATGCACAACTTTCTAAGCATTTCCAACTATAACATCTGACAAAAATCTTCCTATCAACAAGTCTTGATGGATGTTTATAACCTGTTCCAAAGTCTCTGGGCGGTGATAGCAAATTATAATACCACACTTCATTTTATTCTTTTTTCTTTTGTCAAACAGTTCACAAACTTTGTCTATCTTCTCAAATTTTGCAATGACTTTCAATGAGAGTACTTTTGAAAGCTTTCTCAATAAAACCGTTCTATGAATATCCTACAATCATTTCCATTTCATTTGCCTTTGCGCATATACTCTACAATCATTAAACATTTGATTCCTTGAAATGACATCTCTTGAAGGTACTTTGTCAATCAATTCAAGTGCAATATCTATGAAACCACATTTTGCATACATTTTTATCTCTTTATGTTTCAAAAGAGTTCCATGTTCTTATCTCGGTGCTCTCATTCTAATGTAGTGTGTGAGGTATGTTGGCAAAGTTTGTTGAATTGCATCCATCCGTTGCGTTTCTAAAACCCTTTTCAACACATCCACAATCTGAATGCTAATAATCATTGCCTTTGATGGAGTGACATCTAAGACACTTTGTAAAATAGTTCACACGCCATGCATATGGTTTCATATTTGAATGCATGTCTATTAGAACATTTCAACTATAATGCCCAAAAAAAGTCCCTTCATTATCTATGCTTTGATGAGTGTGCATACCCTGCAATGATTGCATTCTCTTCTTTGGATCATTCTTTCAAAAACAGTTTGCATGCCTTGGCATACCCTTCCATGTAAATGTTATTCAATTTTCAATTCAAGATGCAAGTTATATTCAAGCTTATCTTTTCTTTCAAAATATGTGTTATATCTTTAATATGATAAATCAGATTATCGTCTTGTATGTTGCAGATGAGAGGAGTATTTATTGATTTCAATATCCTTCTCACAAATGCCGATTGATATATATATGTAAGCAAGGGGGATCAAGCAAAACCTTGACCAATCATGTCTATTAGACATGACCGATCAAGACATTACTTGATCGCATCTTTTGAGTTATCGTAGTATTTACCAATCGATGTATATCACTTAACAACCACCCAATACTTAATCGGTGTGTCTATCATATGCAAGAGAACCGATACTAATCGGTATGTATTAGTTACATATGATAACAATTAATGTTTCACAGTTAATATGTTAACCGATATTAATTGGAGTGCATTGGTTAAGCCTAATAACAATATGTTAACCGATATTAATCGGAGTGCATTGGTTAAGCCCAATAACAATATGTTAATCGATTTAATCGGAGTGCATTGGTTAAGCCCGATAACAATCAGTGTTCATATGTTAACCAATATTAATCGGTATTCTATGCTAACCGATGATTATCGGTAGTTAAGCATTAATCGAACTTTGCAAGGATATATAAATTGAAGAATGATCATGAAATGAAGGAACAATAGCTTGAAGTCTTCATCATAGTTTATTGATAGGATAGATGATTGAATGAGGGACTTCATTTATCTCTCATTCAATCATTTATCTTACCGAGCCTATCATGCATTAACACTCCCTCATAGCTAGGTAAGATAAATGAAAAACAACATATCAAGCATCACAATTCAAATGATGGTTAGTATTCATTACATAATCTGACTCTTCAGAAAATCATATCACCTAATCACATGACATGAAATATCACCTAAACACGTGATACAAATGTTCATCACATCAATCTTGTGATGACAAGATGTCACCTAAGCATGTGATATCAATATCACCTAAACATGCAATACTCGAGGATAAACATATGAGGGTGATTAAATTCTCATCTTATCCAAGTTGTGGTATGTGCACTAACATCTTATACAAATATTTTACCACAACACAGTCATGGCACATCCATGACATACCAGAGATCCAACATGATAACCGATTTGAACATCATAAGATTGTCACCTTATAAAGTCTACATACAAGTGTTCATCATCTTGAGAGATCGTCACCTCTTAGATATGAACCCAGGGGATAAAATCAAAATGTCCTAACATGACAAAGAAGTTTACACACTAAACATCTTATTGATATGTAAAGCAAATTACTTTTCTATCATACCTAAACCTTTTCTGAAGTGATCAACCTTCACTCTGGAAAAAGATTTGGTCAGAATATCTACAGTCTGATCTCTTGTACAAACATATTCTAATTGGATCACATTCATGTCTACCATATCTCGCACATGGTGGTATGGAATCTCAATATGGTTGGATCTGTCATGGAACACTGGATTTGCTGAAAGTTTTATGCAGCTTTGATTGTCACAATGTATGATGGTAGGTTTCATAGGCTCTCCAAACAATCCCACAAGCAACTTCCTAAGCCATAATGCCCCTCGGGCAGCCATGGAAGCTGCAATGTATTCGGCTTCGGTGGAACTCTGAGCCACAGAAAACTACTTTCTGCTGATCCAGGATATCATGGTTGAGTCTAAACTGAAGCAACACCCTGAAGTGTTTTTCCTGTCAGTCACACTTCCAGCCCAATCTGAGTTTGTAAATCCGTGTAGGTCTAGATCAACTTTCTCATATTTGAGACCAAGGTTTAGAGTACCTTGTAAGTATCTCATAATGTGTTTTACTACAATCAGGTGGATCTCCTTAGGCTCACACATAAACTAACTTAAGGCATTAAATGCATAACATATATCTGGTCTCATATTTACAAGATACATCAGGGACCCAATCATTTACCTATATAGAGTAGGATCTGAGGGTTGAGATTCTGTTGCTGCTTCCTTAAGTTTATGAAGGTTTGTTTCCATTGGAGAGGTCATCGGTCTACAGTTTAGGATTCCAAATCTCTTCAAAATGTCTATGGTATATTTACCCTAGTTTAGTATAATGCCAACAATATTCTGCCATACTTCCAAACCTAGGAAGTAATGAAGGAGTTCGAAGTCCTTCATATCAAATTCTTTAGCAAGGTCTTTCTTACACTAATCTATGAAGTGATCTTTTCCTGTGATTAACAAATCATCAACATATAAAATTAATATTAGCATATCACCTATGTTTTGCTTATAGTAGAGATTAGGATCTGCATCATTCTTGGAGAAGCCTAATTTTGAGAGATAGGTATCAATTCTTTCATACCAGGCCCTAGGAGCCTGTTTAAGTCCATAGAGAGCTTTCTTGAGTCTACACACATGTGAATCTGCATCATGAATCTCAAACCCTTTAGGTTGCTCTAGGTATACTTCTTCTGAGATCTCACCATTAAGGAATGTTGTCTTAACATCCATCTAATGAACTTTCCATCCCTTTGATGCTGCAATGGCTAAGACTTCGCTTACTGAAGTGCATCTGGCTACAGGTGCAAATGTTTCCTCATAATCAATTCCTTCCTTTTGAGAGAACCCTCTGGCTACAAATCTAGCCTTGTGTTTTTCAATGCTGCCATCTGCAGCGTGTTTGATTTTGAAGAGCCATTTGGAGGTGACAACAGATTTCTCAGTCGGCCTAGGGACAATTTCCCAAACATCATTTTTCATAATGGATTAGTATTCTTCAGACATGGCATTCTTCCATACTTGATGTTTAAGTGCATCTGATACATTAGTAGGTTCTGCTTTTGAGAGATCATTCAGGGGAGCGACGTAGTTGGTAAGTTTGTTAGGCCTTTTGCTTTCTCTGAAAGTTCCTAAAGGGGCAGCATACTTCTGAGCTTCTTCTACAATTTTGGTGGCCCATAGTGGTCTTTTCTTGAAATTTTCTCTAGGTGGGTTTTGAGTTTCGCTTTCATTTTCCTCAAGACTCTCCCTCTGAAGCTCAGGAGCAGGGTCTTCATCTATGCTAGAGGTAGGGATATAGACTTCGGGTTCTATTGAGCTTTGGGCTCTTTTGAAGGCTAAGTCTTCTTCAAAGATTACATCCCTACTTGGTTCAATATTCTTCTAGCCAGGTATATAGATTATGTGGGCCTTGAAGGTTTCACTATATCCTACAAGTATTCCTCTTTTTCCAGAAGGCTTTAATTTTAATCTTTTCTCCTTAGGTACAAGAATATAGATAGGGCACCCAAATATCCTAAGGTGGCTGATATCTAGTTTTGAATTAGTAAAGACTTCCTCAAGGGTTTTATCTTCAAGATGGGAGTGAGGACATCTATTTTGAATATATACAGCAATACTAGTTGCTTTTGCCCAAAGATTGACATTTAGATTCTGATCAAGAATCATAGCTTTGGCAGCTTCTACAATTGTCCTATTTTTCCTCTCAGCTACCCCATTTTGTTGAGGATTATAAGGTATTGTTAACTCCCTCTTATTCCCTAAATTTTTACAAAAATCTTTAAATAATTCTGATGTGTATCCCCCCCCATTATTAGTTCTTAGAGTTTTAATTTTATTTCTTGAGTAGTTTTTTGTTAGTGATTTAAACTCTTTGAACCTATTGAGGATCTCTTCTGATTCTTTACACTTCAGAAAGTATATCCAAGTTTTCCTAGAGTAGTCATCAACAAATATTACATAATACAAAAATCCCCCTAAAGAAGGTACGGGCATAGAAGGTACGGACATAGGTCCTCATACATCAGAATGAACTAACTCTAAAATTTTACTTGTTTTCCTAGTACTATTTTGAAAAGCACCCTTAGCATTTTTACCTAGGGCACATCCTTTGCATGCCCCTGAATGATATTGCTTTAACTTAGGTAGGCCTGTGACAAGGTTTCCCATTGATGATAAAGCTCTAAAATTCAGGTGACCTAGTCTTCTATGCCAGACTTCATTATCATCTGTAGTTTCATGGATTAGGGCTAAGTTGGGCTCTGTGCACAGCTCATACAAGTAGCCTTGTCTTTGACCAATGGTTTTAGCTTTCTTGATGGATGAATTCTTTGGCCAAGCCAACACTCTGTTGTCCATGAAGGTCACTCTATATCCATTATCCTCTAGTGCTGATATGGAGACTAGGTTTCTCTTGATGCCTGGGACATATAGTACTCCTTTAAGTTGTAATGATACGCCTGACTTTAGTTTGATGGTGCAGGTTCCAACTCCTCTGACCGGATGTGTGGAGTCATCTCCGATAGTCACTTCCTCATCATTCTCCTCTATCATGGAGTCTAGCACTTCTCTGAATCCTGTAATTTGTCTGGATGAGCCACTGTTGATCACCCAGGAGTTAACCTTGTTTGATGCTTGGTTTGTAAGTGCTGAATAGAGTACATACTTCTCGGAGTCATCTTCCCTTTTAGATTTTCCTGTTTTGGCAAATGTGGCTTGTTGTTTTGCTCTTTCTGGGCATTTGGCAACATAGTGCCCAAATTTGTCACATCTGTAACATTGAATCTATGAAAGGTCCTTCTTGAAGGTGTTCTTGCCATGACGACCTTTTCTCTTCCTAAATTGTTTCTACTTGCTTTTCTTGTTTGAGTTTGTATTTAGAACTTGAAGATCTTCATCTATATTCTTTTGCTTGATCCCTTTCTTATTTAACCTTGATTCTTCTTGGAGACAATCTGCCTTTAGCCTATCAAATTTTGAAAATTCATCCCTTGCACTGATGCCTTGGATGAATGTTTCCCATGTACTAAGCAACCCATCTAGAGCAATGAGTGTTAATTCTTTGCTTTGGATCTCATATCCAAGAGTTGCTAGTTCATCCCTTAGGGCTGATATTCACATGAAGTAGGCATTGACTGATTCTCCTTTGATCATGGCTATGTGATTTATTTATCTTTTTAAAGCCAAGGTTCTACTAGCATTGGATATCTCAAATGCATCTTCAAGTGCTTTGAACATGTTGTAGGCCATTTCATGTTTTCTTATGATGGGCATAATATTATTTCTCACCCCATCAACCATGATTTTGATGGCCTTTTCATTTCCCTCTCTCCAAGTTGTTTTGTCAGGTTCAGTCTCAAGTTCTGCAGTTTCAGTTTTTACAAATTATTCAACTTTATTTTCTTTTAGAATCATCTGAATTTTGAACTTCCATGCTGAGAAATAATCACCTCCGCCGAGTCTATCTTCAAATCTGATAGCGCTAGCCATTAGAAGAAATGTGATGTTGAATATATGCTTGTTTTCAATTTTCCACAAAATTGAACAGCCTCAGGTTCGATTTAACCTGGCTCTGATACCATGTAAATGTTATTCAATTTTCAATTCAAGATGCAAGTTATATTCAAGGTTGTCTTTTCTTTCAAAATATGTGTTATATCTTTAATATGATAAATCTGATTATCGTCTTGTATGTTGCAAATGAGAGGAATATTTATTGATTTCAATATCCTTCTCACAAATGTCGATTGATATATATATGTAAGCAAGGGGGATCAAGCAATGCCTTGACCGGTCATGTCTATTAGACATGACTGATCAAGACATTACCTGATCGCACCTTTTGAGTTATCCTAGCATTTACCAATTGGTGTATATCACTTAACAACCACCCGATACTTAATCGGCGTGTCTATCATATGCAAGACAACCGATACTAATCGGTATGTATTAGTTACGTCCGATAACAATTAATGTTTCACAGTTAATATATTGACCGATATTAATCGGAGTGCATTGGTTAAGCCTGATAACAATATGTTAACCGATATTAATCGGAGTGCATTGGTTAAGCCCGATAACAATATGTTAACCGATTTAATCAGAGTGCATTGGTTAAGCCCGATAACAATCGATGTTCATATGTTAACCGATATTAATCAGTATTCTACGCTAACCGATGATTATCGGTAGTTAAGCATTAATTGAACTTTGCAAGAATATATAAATTGAAGAATGATCATGAAATGAAGGAACAATAGCTTGAAGTCTTCATCATAGTTTAGCGATAGGATAGATGATTGAATGAGAGACTTCATTTATCTCTCATTCAATCATTTATCTTACCGAGGCTATCATGCATTAACATTCCACATCTATAGGCATGCCTACAAGGGTAATTGCAGCTATAACATTTTACAGAATTCATTCTCCTTCACACCACAATTCGCATATATGTCCATTCTGGTAGTTGCAATTGATGTTTTCTTCATTTTGATGTACGTTTATAGCCTATCCCAAGGTTCTTATTGAGCGTAGGCAGGGAGGATTTTGGCAAAGACTTTGTTTCTGTCTCACCAATTGCATTTGCTTGAAAGCTTCTAAAGCTTTTTGAATAGAACATCTCGTGCTGCTTCTTCAGTAATTGCATACATCAATAATAAGGTAGTTGAAATTCCACCACACTGCAACAATCCTCTATCCTTCATGCCCTGATGGATGTCGATACACTGTAACTGAGTTACCATAGCTGCTCTCTTTTTGTTTTTCTTTAACTTTCCATAGATTCTTGAAAAGTAGTTACATACTATTGAGATAATTTAAAAAATCCCCGAATAAATGAGGTTGGAAAGCTAGGATTTTCCAACATTTGAGCATAAAAGGTTAGGATTGCTCAATTTTTGAGCATTTCTAACCATTTGGGAGGTTAGGAAGTTCGAAATTTTGAGCATGTGAGCACGTGGAGGTTAGAAAGTTGGATTTTCAAAGCAATGGAGCACAATGAGGGATAGGAAGAGTGAAATTAAATGCCTTTTAATTATTCCCTCCAAAGACATTATAATGGGAAATAAACAAAGTTAACTTAAGAATATTAAAATTGTTTTTGAAAAATAATTTAAATATTTCCCATTAAAATCATAGTGACCCGGTTTGAGAAAATAATCATAACTTTTGACTGGTAAATGATTTGGCTTTGAAATTTCAACCAAGGATAGAGGGGGTTGGGCTGACCATAACCCATAAACATCTATTCATGATGAGGCATTGAGAATGATTTTTTGAAGATAGGCTCTTAAAAATATAAGTATTAAAATCTCAGAACTAGTGAAATGGGTCCTCTTGAAAATTGGCCAAATTGCCCGTAATGGTAACAATTACATGCTCATAAGATGGTTCCCCTTGACACTTCATAGTTCTCAAGACTTAATTGTTTTTGTGCCTTGGCCAATGCATGACAGGACTATACATAATAGGACTCGGAGATTATGGTCTTTGAATTCAAACTATATAATTGTATATGCTGAAGACTTTTGACAAGTACACATTTTAGATAAGCCAGACATTAGATTTAGTGCAAAATTTTAAAATTTTAAAGTTTAAAAACTGGGGCAACATAATGTCATAGGTTCTTGGGACTAGTTTCTTCTAATCTTCTTTTTGGTGCAATATCATGTATATCAGATGTAGAAAGAAAACTTTGTCTAGATTTTGATTCTGCCTGATACTTTCTGAAGTTCTTGCTCCTTATAATGTAATCTCTATTTTGATCTACTATATTTAATAGAAAAAAAAATTAATCCCCTAATCCCAATGAAGGCAACCTAGATTACAATTTACAATATATATAATTAGGCACTAATAAATGACATATAGGGATTAAATGAGTCATGGTTGGTCATCACATATCCCCATACATCTAATGGGTTAAGGGCATAGCATGCCCTTCACCTTAAACAAATGGCATCCTCAACACTGATTAATTGTGGATGCTTGTGCATGAAATAATTATCTTTCCATGTAGCATTTTTGAGAGGAAAATATTTCCACTTGATGAGGCTCTCCATGAGAATCCTAGTCCTCAACGTAATTGAGTGTTTACGAAGAATTGCTTCAAGAACCAAGATGACTCTTCCCTCTTAATCAAGCTTAGACAATGTTGCTTCTTGTTAAAATCCAATTTTTAGTAACTTTCTTTAGAAAGGAGAAATGAAAAATAGATATAGTTCTATTGCTAGAGGCAACTCTAATTTGCATGCCATACTACTAATCTTTTGTAAAATATGATAAGGACCAAATAATTTGGGTGGGAAATTATTATTCTTCTTTCATTGCTTTAGGGACATTTGCTTATATCGTTGAAACCTCAAAAGAACCCACCCTCCCACTTTGAAGTTCCTCTCACGCTATCACTAGCCATCCAATCTCATTGCTTCATTGGTTTGGTGTCATGGCAAGATTCACCTTAAGAGAGTGTTTTGTTTTTATGTTGAGTTTGATCTTCAACACTAGAAACTCTTGGTGGTAATGGTGGAGTCTCTAGAAAAAATTGCCTCAAAACTTGTTGAGCCTTTCTTGAGCACAATTTACATTTGACAAGAGTTTACCATTTGTGGATATATGCCATCAAAATTGTGCATATCTATATTTGAAAAGAAGTGCCTGAAACTTGCAATAGAATTAGTTGGTTGTTGATCTTGAATTAAATTTAAATTAATGAAACAAAAGAATCCTCATTTCTCTTAGAAAGACACATTTGCTTCCCGACTTGTGATGTGAATCTCCTACTTCAAAATTCCTTTCACTCTGATGTTGGTCATCTCATTGTTTCACTTGATTTAGTGCCAAGGCAAGATTCATCTTGACAAATGAAAGTACTAACTTTTGCTATAGAATGCAGTCTTCCACTACATGAATTCTTGGTGGTGACGGGGAAATCTCTAAACAAAATAAAGTTTCCCCAAAACTTTTTGAAATTTTTTTCTTGAGCAATTTTAGCATTAGATCTGACTTAGGAGCTATTTTCAAAAAAAAATTGTACTTGAACTTAGTGGTTGTTGGATTGAAATTAACCTCAAAATCTACGGACAACATCTCTTCTATTGTCGGATCCTCTTATCCAGATGCTTCTATGGTGTGATTGGATTTCCTCAATTGTTGTTGAATCCCCTACCATGATATCACCAACTAATTTCACCATAAATTATTCACAAATCTAAATTTTCCATAGAATTTATTCATAACTTCTTGAGTCCAATACTAACTTTCAGTTAAAAAATCCAGAAAACTCGTTGATTTTGAAACTTAGAAGTGAGTGTGGTGAAAAACCCTAATTTTGCAATTACTCCTTCAAATTTCCTCAAACTCATGATGCAGCTTCTTTGATGTGTCCCTAATCATCCCTCCATATTTCAAAAAAAAATTGTGTATGAAATTACTTAGCACAAGAGAAGAATATAAAAGAAAAGAGATGAAAATATTTGATTACAATAAGCCACTTCAAGGGAGCAACCTTCAAAAGTCTTACAATACAGTCATGACCCCACCATGATACCTTCTCACACCATTCTTAAAAAGAGAACGAAAATGCCAATGCTCAGAAAACTGTCTTATTTATAGGACTTCACATTTTTTGTGCCTTAGATTGAAGGAATGAATGCATCACGCAGCAATCGTCTCCATAACGGCAAAGATGAGAAGACAACGGTTCTATCACATCGAAGGATAGCAATCCAAATCATCATAAGTACATAAACTTATGTAGACACGGCGATCCCTACACAAGACAACAATACAATGCTAAGACTGAGGCACATGTCAACGATTTGTATTTCAACTTGTGCTTAGTTTAGTACAAGTATTACTAGTCATTAATGAGGAGCAATTACACCTAAACAGCAGCCGGTTATTTGTGAAAAGGTAAAGGACAAGTCATGAAGAGACACTACTTGTAAGAAAGTTGTGATCTTGGAAGGGGCATAATCCTCCACTATTGCTTGGGGGATATATATATACAGCATATCGGCCACTCCAAGAAGGCATCGAAAAGGACCAGAAATCATTAGATGTAATCTGCACTCATAGAAGGAGGTCAGATCTGATAAGTAATCAGCATTCAAGAATAGCAGTCTTATAATTTAGCAAGTGACTGTGGTATGCAATGTGATGATTTGGTTATGTGATTTACATATTTTGTTAGTAATTAATAATGAGATTTTCTTTATTTAATCTTTATATATTTTGTCATAATTATTAATGAGAATGGTTAATCTAGTTAGACTCTTTAATTATTATTTAACTCCCCTACAACAATTATGTGAGCATTAGTAATGATACACATTAGGGAGAGGCAGCAGACCGGTTCCCACGAATTAAGTAGGCCACCCTCTGTGGATGGACGAGAGTGTTAGATTTGTGTGAATGTTGTAATTGATGTCAAACCCGGTATTCCGGTTAGTACCGGATGTGGCATGTTGAGCAATAGTGGAAGATAGGTATGTATGTGATATTGGGCAGTAGAGCATGTATGGTTTACAAGAGTATTTTCCAGAAGATCCTCTTCTCCAGAATCTTGTATTTTGCTAATCATGGTTTGTATCAAGTTTCAATATTAGTTGTGACAATTGAATTGCTATCCGAATGCGAATGTTTGTATTGCATTATGATTTATGAATCCTATGCTCCAGAATCTGTGGTGTTTGTATCTTGAAGATGGAAATTGTTTTGCTTGGAATGTGTATTTATGGGTCCGTGTCTATGGGTCCAGTAGACCCTTGTTTGTTTCGGTAATTGAAGCGTGTGAAGGAAGCATGTACAAGATCAATGAAGCCTAACTTGGTTACCCTATTTTTTGGTCAAGGCATGTTTTGGTAGCGTGTTGTTCCGCGCAATGCTTTATTGTATATCTTTTGTGTTTGGCCAACATATTATCTCAGTGTATGTGCTTACTGGTATATATATCTGTTTGTGTGTGCGTGTGCGTGTGCGTGAGTGTGTGCGTGGGTGTGTGTGCGTGTGTGTGTGTGTGTGGATGTGTGAATCAATATAGAAGAAGTGAGCGTGGTATTCAAGCAAAGAGAGAAGATAGAGGAACAAAGTCTATGCAAGCAGTGTGAATTGTGGAGTATGATGTATGTGTAAGAGCGAAGGTGTATGTGGAAAGTGCGCGTACAGTTGGCACTAATCCCTTACCGGATCTGTTGCAAGCAATTGGAGTGATAGAGTGAAGTTAATGTTGCAATAATCCCTTACCAGATCTGTTGCAGGCAGTCGTGTTGACAAATTGGAGAGATCCCTTACCGGATCTGCTGTGAGTTGTGGTTTTGATATTTGAGCTTATCTTGGAACTGACCTCATGCATTTGGAGATGCAATTTTCCTCAGTTCACTTATTTCTATTGCAGTGAGCATTCCGACAGTGAGCCGCACTGTAATCAGGTAGTGAGCCATCCGACAATGAGCCACCCTTTTTGTAAACACCATATAACTAGTTATATTATCTTGAGAGTTAACCCTCTCCATGGTTTTTCCCATTTGGGTTTTCCACGTATAAAAATCCGATGTCTATCTGTGGTTATGTTTTTTGTTAACTATGCATTTGTTGTTACATGTTGATGAGATTATTTGCTAAGGTTTAATTATCCGAAAAGTTTTAATAGTGTGGGAATACTAATTCACCCCCCCTCTCAGTATTCCGGTCCATTGAACCATCCAACAGAGAGTTCCTGCCACTTGTGAGTCAAGGGGTGTCATGTCACACTCTTGGGCTTAATTGTGCTAAACAATCTCTGGGCACCCTATCGTGCTTCCCCTTTGATCCCTACAATGGTTGGTTGTGGGAAGTGAAACTATAACCTAAAACAATCATATATAGAAAAGAAAGGATACACGTTGGGGATAGGCAACAGACCAGTTCCCACGAATTAAGTAGGTCGTCCCAGGTGGATGGACGAGAGTTCCTACCACTTGTGGGCCAAGGGGTGCCATGTAACACTATTGAGCTTAATTGTGCTAAACAATCTTTGGGTGCCCTATCGTGCATTCTTCTCCAATCCATACTATGGTTGGTTTAAGGAATGAATAATGGATTAGATTCAAGTAGGATTATTATTCAGCATTTCATTTAATGTCAATTGTTCATTTACTCTTAAAGTTCAATAACTATTAGATGAATTGATTATAGGATGCTAATTAAAAAATTAATTATATTGTTGGAATTGTTACTATTAGGCAAAAATAGGCCTATCACAATCAAAGGACATTACAAATGGGATCAAAACTTCCAATTCCACACTCAACAACTACTCGCAAAGTCTTACTTATGGGCATCATTGGGCAATATTAATCCCCTTATCCCAATAAGGCCAACCTAACTTACAATAAATACAATTAGGAACTAATAAATGACTAGTAAAGGATTATACAAGTCAAAGTTGGTCATCACATATCCCCATACATCCAATGGATTAAGGGCATAGCATTCTAGATCACTTAACAACCTCATCATCTACAATGCATGCCAATGCACTATTTTAGTGTCGAAGTCCTTTGAGGGTGAGATTAAAACTTGACATAGCAATTTCCTAAGGCAAGATAGACACTAATCCCTAGATAATTGGGTTTGACAACTCAAGACATATATTTCTATTATTGTTTCACCCAGTGAAGCAACAATCGCCAAACAATCGCGATTATACCCAATTAATCGGGAATTGCCCAGGTTGCCAATTTTTCCCCCCCGATTTTTTGAAAAAATCGTGTATTTTTGGTCAACAACTTTCAACGATTTCTTCAGCGTTTAATCACGATTAAACAGTTCGATTAATCAGGTATTAAAATCGCGCCAAAAAAAAGCCCTTAAATCAACGCTAAAACCCAAAAAAAACCACAAACGGAGAAAAAAACCCTACAAACTGCCTATATAGCAGCTCGCGCGACATATTATTTCCACACCAGCTCGAAAACGACCAAAAATCGCGTGACGAAAATCGTGTGACGAGTTCCTGCAATCTGTAAATTTGGCCATAGTTCGGCGAATACAGGGTATATAATTTACGCCAAGAGGGGTCTACAATCGCAGCCACCCGTTGACGTCTATAAATAAAAACTGCAGAGTAAATCACGGTTTGAACTTTTAATCGCCAGCGTTCACCCTATTTCGTTCAGCTTAATATTAAAAAAAAAATTCATTCTTTCCATCAATGCAGCTTTGAGGGCGGGAGATTTGTGGAATTGAAATAACTATATTTGAAGCTTCATGCGGAATGAGACACGTATCCTCTTCACTTTTTGCTCCAACACAGTTATTTTAAAGGAATACTGTTTCTATTAAAATAATATTACGAATTTTATGGTGTTCAACGTCATTTGATAAACTTAAAGTAGATTTAAAGTGGAGATGTTTTATGCTTTAAAAATTTAATTATTAAATTTATTTGAACTTTTTTATAATAAATAAAATAATATTTTTAAACATATTAAACTTTATTTTTTATAATTAAATTAATTTTTTTTTAAATATTCAATTTCATTGTCATAATATAAATATTATGTTTATTTAGTGGAATTTTCAAAACATTTATTCATTTGTTTAAGTGAGGAATTACATTTGATTCATATTTTTCTAATATTGTTAATACTAATATTTAACAGTATTAGTATTAGTATTAGTATTACTGTTAACTGTTAAGTTAGTATTAGTACATTATTGTAACAGTATTAGTATTAGTATTACTGTTAACTGTTAAGTTAGTATTAGTACATTATTGTTAAATATTAGCATTAGTAAAATATGAATACAGTTAAGTGTTAGTATTAGTATTACTGTATTAGTCCCTGAGATAGCATCAAACAAAAAAATTCTTAAGTAGCTATTTTAAGGTTAACAAGAAGGTAAAATGTGCACAACCTTATAGTCTTACTCCTTACCAGAAAAGATGAAGTAATCAGTGATATGAATATAAACAAACAAAATCTACAATTCATATGTTGAAGTGTCTATTTTATTTGCCTACAATATCTCTATGCTATGGAAATGCCCTAAAATATTTTTAAAAAATGATTTTTTATTTATTTTCTACATTTTTTTACGTTTTTTGTAAATCCGATTTTTTCCTGATTTTTTCAAAAAATCTTATACTTTTGTTTTGCCAATTATTCCCCAAAAGATTAATGCTTCTTTGGTTTCACCCATGAAAAGAAGATTGTGGTCACCACACTAAAGATGTCCAAGTCAACCCTACAAAGGTAGAAATCCTTGGCACAAAACTATGACCTTGTCAACACTACAAATAAGTCAATAAAAGCTACTTGTGGATGTTATCCCTTGAAGTACTACAAGAACAAATACATGACATTTTAGTAGTTCCAATAGTGGAAGAATCAACAATTCAAGAATATATAGTCAAGATTCATGACATGTTAACAAACTTGAGAATTTGTGATACTGAGCAAAACAAAGTGCTACAGTAAATCAACAAAAGTTAGCCTTACATTTGTGCAAAGATGTAATCCCTACTCTCTGAAACCTTGGGACACACCTATCATCAAGCCTTTAAGACGTTAGAGAATGCCAAGTTAAATAGAAAATTTGTCCTTTTTGGCTCAAACCAAACATGCCAACAACATGAAAAACCAACCTAGACAAAAGTAGAAACCTTCGCAACAAAAAAATAGTCTCCCACGCATTAAGGCTTTGGTTACTCTAGCACAAGAGAAAGGTAGCGGGAAGCAAAGGAGAAAGTGGTTCATACATCACAAAACTCACACCCACAACAACTCCAAATGTCACACACAATAATCTCTAATTGTGAGAAATTGACCCTAAAAGAACATGTTTTCTAATTTGTGGACTACAAGTCAAACAGAAATCCCTTATTTTTGTACTGGGATAAAACAATATTTTTCTCTATAACATGATAAAATTGTATCCCCTGCCTGACCAAAAACAACATATTGGCCTTACTTTTAATATTGATGTCTCCTTGGCAAGTGTAAATAACACGTATTACTGATACCTCCTCTCTCATGACTATCTCATCATTACATCTTGGAAATACTCAATGGTTGCCCCTACAATTATCTTTGCAACGCAAAAATGTTATGCTGTCTATGATAATTTTATGGTGGTGAAAAGAGGCCAATGCTTAAATTTTTATGTTTCACTTGACATCAAGTTTTTGTTTTTTAAAAATATTCTGACAACAGATTCTAAAATGTCATGAGCACTAAAGACATTTCTTTTCGGTCATTTTAAGAAATGATCTTGTTCAATAGTTAAGAATTTTAGTCTTTAAATATCTCTCTCAGAACAAATTTGAAAATGTCTTGGTAAACACATTTTGGCTACAACTTTGGTACATGTATAAAATTTATATTCTGGGTCTGGTTGAAATTCAAAACATTGGAAAAAAACCTTTTCCTTTATCATATTAATAAAGTTACTAAGTATAAGGTTAATAAAGTTACTAAGTATAAGGTTTACTTTGAAAGAATTTGGTAAAATATCAGAAAAAGTATATTCAGCGTTTATATAACTGAGACCAGAGTAGTTTAAAAGTTAAAACAGTTGCATAAAGGGCTTGTTGAGGTATTATATAATTGAGTCTAGAGTAATTCGGCAAAGTTGCATTAACTAAGCCTTCTGGGATGTAGATGACTTGTTGAAGTGGGGTATTGTCATGCAAGAGAGCAAGGTTCCAATACCCAGCGAGCAGAGCTATGTGTGAGAATGGTGTTGAATTTAGGAATATTTCAAATTTAGGAAAGAAAGAAAAGAATGAATGAGAGAGAAATGCTAATAGCTCTCATTGGGTGGAAATATATTTTTTCTTCAATTTATTTTTTTAACAGAAAACAGAAAACGTTCATATTCAAAGGATTTTTTCTGCAAGAAGGAAAACGGAAGAAAGCCTCCCATGTTCAAAATAAATGGTGGTCATGGTCTAGTGGTTGAGATGGATATAACCAATTCAAAACATCAACGTTCAAATCCTGGTGGGCATAGAGCCCTCCCATCTGCTTTGGAATGGTGTTGAATTTGGGAATGTGGACCAACCAACTGTCCAGAAAAAGGGATTCGAGGCCTAGTAACTTCTCCTCGATGCAATTCAATTCAGAAAATGAGTATTTACGACTGGCGAGGCTCAATGGAATTACTAAAAATTAAAGGAATCGTAGGTCTTGTAGCTCTCTTTACCTGTCGCAAACGAAACAGCTTCTGAATAAGCGTATGAGGTATGTGAGGGCAACACTGCGCTACCCATTTGAGAGCTGTGGTCGGTGAAGGCGTAGGGTTGTTCGAAGAAGAGTTGATCAAGTGCTTCCCAAGCGCTGTACTATCCACTGTTGAGGTAAACGGTGGAAGTGTCAGCCATCTTCTCGAACCCTTTTCTTCTGCATCTTCATTGTGAGTGATGACGGTGGAGAAGGGAATGGAATGAAGCTGCTCCTTTAGTGCATTTTGATAGCCACTTCCTCCAACTTTGCCTGAACGCAAAACAAAGAGAAGATATGCTGATGAAGAACAAACCCGCCCCAGAGCCATTTAGATTCTTCAAACTCTTAAACAGCTTGAATTTGAAATATACAAGGCTGAACGAAAAGCGTAGCTTGCCCCGCCTCTACTTGCTATTGTCTACCTAGTGTCAGTGATCTTATTTATTAATTAATTGAAAATCGGAATATAGTGGAATTTTTATTTCCAATTAAATAATAAATGTGATTTTTAACTAATTTTTATTTCGAATTAATTAATAAAAATGATCAAATGTACATTCTAAAGTTTGTATACACACCGTTCTTATATTTGTAGTCTATATGAAAGATATTTGGATGTACGAATTTACATTCTAAAGTTTGTATAGACACCATTCTTATATTTGTAGTTTATATGAAGGATACTTGATGTACAATGATATTTACATGTAAATCTAAATACCAACCCTTAAAGCTATTGCTTGGGTGTATCATGTAAAAACCGTTAATGTTGTCATGGTTGATCTAGGTCATGACAACCACCTTTCACCTCTTCTTATAGGCATAGTGCTTCTAAAGGTTGTATAAATACCATTCTCATATTTATAGTCTATGTGGAGGATACACAATGATATTTACATGTACATCTAAATTCCAACCCTTAAATCTATTTATTGGGTGTATCATGTAAAAAATGTTAATGTTGCCCACGGTTGATCTAACTCATGAGAGCCACCTTCTACCTCTTTTTATAGGCATAGTGCTCCTAGTTGGCTTTTTTCGGTTGTCATCTCTACAATTCATGCTCAACAATCTTAGAGGACATTTCTGATGAAGAGGGTGTTCTTACTCAATGGATGCCAATTGATGATAATTATACTCTTGTGATGTATGGCAAACCCCCTTCCTACTAATATTGCTTTAGGGGAGAGGGTCGGATGGTGGTGTGGGCTCCTATTGTGGGGATAAGAGTTGACTATTTGAGCTTCACTTCTTAAAAATTTATTCATTAAAGTTAAATAAAGAATGCCCCATTTTTCCAAATATTCATTATTAGATAAAAACAAAAGTACTCATTTACTTTCATAAAGGTTCAATCAATGTTTGGCTAATAATTGTATGTTTTCTCAAATAGATTGTCATTAAATATTAATATTTTAACAGTATACATTCAATTTTACAAAAATAGTGATGTGACATGAACAAATGGAGTATATTTTCATCTATGTTTGACATGACATTTGTCCAACTTGCAAATACATATAACAAGATTACAAAAATAACTATTCCACTTATCATTCCTGCTATAACAACTTCATGTTCCACTATTCCCAAGTACTCCATCATCTACTCCACATAAAACCTACAATTACTAAACAAATAATCTCGAGCTCACCTTTATGAAGTATACATGTATTAATTAAGAATTATATATATAAACAAAGAGATAGAATTAGATATAACTTGAAAACACACACATATGTGTGTATGTGTATGTATATGTATAAACATATATGTGTATGTATATACACACATATGTGTGTGTGTATACAAATATGTACATATGCATATACGCATACACATATAAACACATATGTGTATGTGTATATATACATGTATATACATAAATACGCATGTATGTGTATATATGTATATATACACATCAAAACACACACACACCAAGAGAGACCCCCTTTTCTACTCAATCAAGAATCCCCCCAACTAGCACTTTATAAGTCAATGCATTTACAATGCTTGAGTTGTTTTCTAGAGTTTTACAATGCCCAAAAATGGACTTAAATGCTAACAATACAAAATTATCTTAAAATGAGAACCTCAAAATAGCACCAATGTGTAGTGTGCTTAGAAAATTATTCACTTTCAAAAAAAAGAACCACTTCAATCAAAGGTCGTATGTGAAAGTTACATTTGTTTCAAGTTCAAAAAATGAGGATTGTCTTTTAGATCTGATGATAAAAATAATTTTCTAGAAAATTGGGATCACTTGAGAAAAATTGATTGCACCACTGTATAAAATGTAAAATTTTACCCTAAATAATAAAAAAAAATATTTTGAAAAAACAACTCTGTATGATCAAGATATCGCGATCTATAGTTCAAATGCAAAATACAAAACCTCAATGGAGAGGGGCCCATAATTTAAAAAGTCAACTATTGCCAAATCTGGCAAAATTTTGCTAAATCTAAAGATCTGTCAATTTTAGAGGACTTCCAAACAAATTTAAACCCTGCCAGATGTACAAGATCTTCAAGTTTAGAAAATCTACCACATAAATTAAGACTACAGACAAAGATGGAGAAACCACCAAAACTACCACTAACTTTAGTGGGACTACCAAGTTTGGAGGATGTGCCAAAAGGATGGCACAAAGGCCACGGCGCTAGCATAAAGGTTGAGGCCAAACGTAGGTAGAAGTGCAATTTTACAAAGTTATTTCTCTTTTCAAAAAAAAATCACTAATAAAAAAAAAAAATTAAAAATAACAATAATTTGTATTGGGTTGGGGGGGCAAAGCCACACCCCAAACCTAAAATAAAAGTGTTTGTGGCCCTTGGGTCCATGGCCACTATGTGGCGCAAGGCTCAAGGCCACCACAAGCCAAGTGCAAGGGCTGACAACTTCTTACGCTCGTTGGTGCACCCTGGTACTTCAAAATATACTATTATTTTTATTTGATTTTATAATTTTCAAAAAAGCTTTTTACAATATAAGAAATTCTACCCCTTTTTCTAAATTTTTTTTTTTTTTTTTTCTTTAGGCAAATCTAAAATATTGATGCAAAAGAATCTTACACAATTGAATCTAGATACATCACTCGTTATTTTTAACATAGGCAATGAAAATTTAATGTCTTTGAGAAATACATAATATTTTAATGTTTGTACCCTACTTTGTGCAAGTGGGTTGTATGACTCGCTTGCAAATTTGTTTTACCACAAATTTGACTTTCTTTAAAATTGACAAATTGACAATCAATTTTAACATTTTTGGGTCTTCTGAATGCATTGGCAAGGTCCATTTCATCTCAAAGAGTCCCAAAAGAACAACTACCCTCTTGATCTAGCTTTGAAATCTCTTCTTCGGACCTTCATAGAATTGACCTTTAATGTACGATCTGAACAAAATTAAAGATGATTTTGACTTTCTTAGCTATGTAGAACTCAATGGTGAGCTTGAACTTCTTCCAGGGAGCCCCAAAATACTCGCATTATGTTGTCCTTGCTTTTGTTTCAAGCAAAAACAAGACAACCCCTATGAATATTTATTCAAATTCGATCTCATTTCTCTAAGGGTTCATTTTTCAAGGCATTTTGGCCGCCTCATTAGTCTTTGGGAAACTTTGTTTTTGTTTCCCTATTTTTGTTTTGTTGGTTAAATTTGAAAATTTAACTTAAAAACAATTTTTTTGTCTTTTGGTGTAAACTAGGACTTAAAGTCTGAATCTAAACCATCTTTTGGTCCTTTGTGCAAAGTTGGATTTTAACTCTGATATTGCACTTGTTAATCCTAAAATGGTGCACTCCAAACTCACAAGTCCGAATTACACCCTTCTTGAGATTTATGTGCAAATCGGACTTATGAGTCCGAAGTGCACATTTATTTAGCACGACTTAGCATATTAATTGCAAGGTCTTTGGAATTGTTTTGATTTCTTTCCCTCTTTATATTTTTTCGTTTTCTTCTTACCCTCATTCATTTATGGTTTGAGGGGGTCGTGGTTGCATTGGAAGCACTGTAAATACCGAAATTCTCTTCCTGGGTGAGTCCCCTCACTTCCTTTCATTTCATTCTACAGTTATTTTTTTTCATATTTTCTTGCTTACAGTGTATGTTCAAGATTTAGACCCGTCATACACTATTGTTTTTCCTAGTTAAGATGAGTTTATGGTGGGCCTTAAACCCAAACATACACTATTTTCATCCCTTTGCCAATTCTTGTATGGAAAATGGTTTATGTCAGGTTTGTAACCACGACATACACCATTGTTCTATATGGTGTGTGTCGTGGTTATTACCCGGCATACACCATTGTTGCACGCTTCCTTACGATGCATGGTAGGGTCAAAACCCCAACATACATTGAAAGCCTTCCTTACGGTGTATGTTGGGGTTGTGGCTCCACCCTACAACGTCTTCGTTGATATTATGTGTTGTTTTTACCAAGTGCGGTGACATGGTGCATATCGAGGGTATAACCCCACCATACACTATGGTTTTTTCTTTTGGTGTATGTCAAGGTTATAACCCCGACCAGCACCAAAAGCAGTGATCTTTTCATTTCCTCTTTCCAAATCATGTGAATTGGGTTTCTAAGCCTGATTGTTACCATTTTTTATTGTTTGGTCCCCCATGGTGAACATCGGGCTTCTAAGATTGGTTTACACCATTGATGTTTTTTATTCCAAGTACAAATTGGACTTATAAGTTTGAAATGCATCTTGTTTTTCTATCACCAATTTTTGCTGAAAATCAAACTTATAAGCATGATTAACACTAGATACACACACATGTAGATTGGAGATATAAATCCCGTTCGCATACAAAGGTATTTTGTTTTATCAATAAATTTAGGGTTTTGGAATCCTAATAAGGTGATGCTAATGAGCTAAAGCATGGTGATGATGTTTTTCCAAATGTTGCAGTTGTTATCACAATCAAATGACAGAGCCATCACCAAGAAAGAAAGCAATGAAGTTCAAAACACAAGATCATCATCTGATCTTCCCGTCTTCATATGTGTCCTTTGACATTGACAATACAAGGGACATAGACATAAGACACGTAGATCTTCAAGGTTTCTTGAAGAGAATTAAAGAGCCGCCACAATATTACAAAATGGAGGCAACCATCAACAATGGCATTCATTTGGTTGTGGCTTTCCCCATGTCAACACAGAACCCTAACTTTTTGTTAGCATTAGCTAACAAATATGATCCAGTAAGCAAGTTAGTCAAGGATGCAGAGGGGGAAAAGACTCAACAAATTGGATGAGGATTTCCGTGACGCCATTTTCAATTGTCTAGACATATAGATCAATATGACAATACTGACATGCAATCAAGACTGACATATTATGACAACAACTCTGATAAGTGCATAAGAAATATCAATGATAACAAGTTGAAGACTCCAAGGCCTACTATTGCAAGATGGTTAGAGATTATCCAACGAAGTGATTTCCTTGAAGAGGTCAATGATTTAATTATTCTTATTAGTAGATTAAAGGACTTCCCATTTAAAATGCATATCACAAGTGGATGTATCAATACATCAATATTATCTGGAAAACTAAGAAGATCTATTGGGGTAAACATATAGTTGATTCTTTGTGTGAGAAACTGATTGAAGTTCCTACCACTCTGAAGTTATATATGACTTCATAGCTAGTTCATGCAACAACCTCAATGTTGCATTTTCCAGGGTTGTCAATCATAGGAGAAAATAGTCAAGTTCCTGTATACCAATATTTCACACAGTTCACTATCAAGAATAGTTTGCATCATTTCAGGAGGGTGAATGATGCTTTCTTTTATCATTATATGTGTATGTTTGATAAAGATCTTCAGAAGAAGAGAGTATTGGCTGAAGCATGGAATGTGGTGAATCGGTATGGTGCATTTTCTTAGAATTCCCTACTTTCACATATCTTAAAATAGGATGTTTTGATGGTGAGCCGTTTATGCTTCCTAGGTACACCTCAGAAAAAATTGTGCTCATGGAATTAGCTCGTCAGATGGTGGCGGTGCATGAACATCAATCCGGTTTGCACAAGACTGGTTTCAAGTTTAATCTCATCATTAGGAGATATTAAATTAATTATATCAACAAAGCCAGAGCCATGGATGAAGAGATGAGAAGAGTCAAAATGAGGTTCTTCAAGGCCACGAAATACTTTGACTTCAGAGGTATGCAGAACAAACTAAAGAAATGTTAGACTCATGTTCACTAGGTAGAGGAAATTTGGATTGATTGTAGCACAAAGAAGGATATCAGAAGGCTTGATTATTGTCACCTTACTCTGGAGCAAATTCAGAACCTCAACCTTGTTGATATCCCCAAGGATCTTGAAGATGATGGAGACATTTAGATCATATATATAAAAAGAATAAGGTTGTGAATTCACCTCTGCCTCTTATTCAATGGTCCCAAAAGGAATATACTTCAATTAGGGCCATATTTCAGAATATCCTTGCCAACACCAAAGTTTTGCTAACACAGAAAGGGATTCAATTAAAACCTTTCCAAACTACATCTGAAGATGATATTACAAGGTCTGTTGAGAGAACTTTTGAGTTGAGAACTAAGAACGCACAAGATCCAACAACTGCAAAAGCTCCAAAATTCAAATTCTTTGTTGGAAAAGGTAAAGATAAGAGTCAAGGAGAATCCTCAGCAAAAGACACTCAAACACAAGCTAAAGTTGAAGAAGAGTTGCTCGAAGAAGAGATTAAACAAGAAGAAGGAAAAGAGTTAGCAAAAGGATAGGAGGAAGGGTATGATGAGGAGGGGTTACCAGAAATTCTCAATACTTCTTTGTCCAAAGAGACACGAGAAATCATTCCCCCTTCATCTCATGATATTCTAGGTACAATTCCCCCTCAAGTTTCAGTTTCTAAACCTATTCCTTTTGGTTCTACCATTTCATTTGCATCTGAGACTCCTGGTGTAGTGATTCACACTATTCCTTCAAAAACAACCGGTGAGTCAACTCTTGATACCCCACAAGACAACATTGATAATGTCTTCCTTCCTGAATTGTTTCAAGTGACTTCATCTATGTTAGAAGATTTTGACAAATTCATGTCAAATACTGATCTTCCTCCCAAGGTTTCAGTTGTTGAGAATCTACTTGTCATTGTGACTTCTACTCCTCCTATTGTGACCACAAGCATACAAAATCAAGAGCTTCCATATGAAGTGTTGGCCATTGCAGTAGAAGATGATACACCTTTGCCACCTTGGCTAGTCTCCAATAACCCTAAAAAGGAAAAAAAAAAAGCCTTCTCCCCATAGGACTTTTGACTTTAGTTAGTTGGTTCTTGTCAAGCCCGAGGGTACGAAGAAGGCCAAGACCTTATCTAGGGTGAAAGTGGATAAGTCAAAGAAAAAATATGTAGAACTAGTAATTCCTCCTCCAAATACAGATTTAGATAAAGTTCAGCCCACAGATTATGTTATCAACAGGATTGATCTGGGAAATCAAACTCATGAAGGAATAGTGGAAGATGCTCAAGCATCTTTTGATAACCTTGTAAAAAAGTAGAATGACGAAAAGATCAAGAAGCATAGACCGAAGAAACAAGTGGAGCAACTCACCAATGTCTTGATCAAGATAAAAAAAATAATCAAAGGTAGTTGAACTAGTCATCTCATTAGTTGATGAACAGTCATCAAGCAATCTGAACATGTCAATTCATGAGGAAGATTAGTTGGTGAGTGGATAGACAGGATACTGAATATGTTCTGTGGTTACCTTAATAAATAATCTAGAAGATGTAAAGTCTGAGACAAATAAAATATTTGATCTATTTTCAAAAGAGTTGGAGACACAAGAGAAGAACTTTGACTCGTGGTTGAAGTTTGAAGATTTTCAGTTAGATGTTTTAGTTGATAATGGAGTACTTCCTTCAAGGGATATGTATATTGAATAAAGAGAGGCATTAGAACATCAAATGAACACCCTTGAAATGCTTATCAAGGATATGAGAAAAGCCCAAAGGGAATGTTATGATAAAGTCAAGGACATTGTTGAAAATATATCAATGCGTTTCCTTGTACATTCCTTGACGAAAATCAAAAGCCTCTTCATGAAGATGTTATTATTAGAGAATTCAATTTGCTTATTCGAGAAGAGGTGGACAAAGAAATTTTCTCATTATCTTCCATTGATAAGTTCATAGAAATTCAAGTCAATATGGATGATTTGGCTTCTCTTCTAAAAAAGTACAAGAAACGCTACATGACCATCGAAGATTCCATCACTGGAGTCAAAATTATCATGAGCCATACCAAGGGACCTGATGAAGAACAAATGAAGATAGCTCTACAAGAAATTCAAGGAGTTCATGAAGCAAGATCATAATGGAGTGGCTGGTGACACTTAGTATTTTTCATATTTTCTAAAGTTGTAGGTGCATTTTTGTAATAAGACTTTGACACCTCAAATGTCATTTTATATTTATGTTTTTACATATAGAGTATGCATGAGTTCTAAGTCAAATAGGACTCTTATTTTCTTTAGTCATAGTTTTCCTCAATTAGCTCATTGTACCTCACCTATATAAATGAGATTGCTCATTACAATTTTTATCTTTCATCTTATTCAACGAAACTTTTCTGAAGTGAAGAGCAAAGTGAAACTTTGACTTCATATTGTTGTTTTGCAAATTTGATCAAATAAGAAGGCACCTTTGACATTCAGACTTTGTGTTGAATACATTGTGGTTTATGGTGAGAGTGTTCTTACGTCAATCTTGTGATAAAATCTTGTTTTGATCAAATAAAAGCTTTGTGTTGAAATAGTATTAAAGAGTAGAATAATTGTTGGTTTGTAAAATGTGTTACATTTGAGCTCTTGTTAAAATAGAATTAAAAATTAGTACAAAAGGTAGTGATTTGAAGACTTTGACCTTCATTTTATTATTTTCAAGAAAAGATTATCAAAATTGTTATTATATGTCAATACAAAGACTTTGTGCTTTTCTTTATTATCTTGGTCAAATATCGTGGGTTACAAAAGTTGTTTGTAAAAGGTTGATACAATTATAGTCGTTACAAAACTTTGAGCTTGAACATTGTTTACTCGTCGTAGAGAAGCAATGGAGGACTTTGTGCCTTTATAGAAATTTTGTTTCTCTTTATGTGTATCATTCATTAACACTCTTTACGTTATTTTGCAATGACTTCAAAGTTGAATCAATCATTACTACTCCAATTGTAACTTCAAATCTGAAAAAAAGAGAAAAAAAAAAAACATCTATTCTAAAGAGAGAATATGATGTTGTATCATCAAAGTTTAGATTAGGAATCGAAAGTTTGTATTTTGCACTAAATAAAGAGAGTAGTAAATAAAGGTTGAGCCTTCCCTTATAATTAGGAGAGATTCAATCTCATGCATTGTGGTTGAAACCACAATTTTGTGAACTTCCCCAGTTTACAAAATTTTCACCCAACACACTAAAAAAAGAGAGAAAGGAAGCCCCTCGAAATTGCAAATTTTATCAAATGTTTATGATCCTCAATGTCATCATTGGATGCAAGAGAAGAGCATACTTTACTTTCAAGAACAAAATGACTCTACATCCCTAAAAAATTGCTAACCTGCAACCCACAATTAGCTTCGATACCATGTTAGATTTAGTTGTCAGGCTACCCAAGATCAAAACAATTAAAGGAAAGCAAGACAAGAATATAGAGATGAACAAAACTCAACACTTCCTTAACACTGAACTAGCACTCATAATCAAGTGAACTAGTGAAATCAACATAGGGATAGATGAGGGTTGTTTATATATAAAAATATGGAAAAATATTTCCAAGAGGAGTAATAACTCATAATTGCTCAAAATAGGCATGAATTTTACCAACTTGGTAAATGCTAGATTCCATTTTTTATACCTAAATAAATTAGAATGTAAATAATGCTACAGGGAAGTGGCTAATAAATCCAAAAGAGGGTGTGAGACTCAATTACTTAAAGAGATGGGTGTGAGTGACACGTGTAATTGAAGGATTGTGATGTGTGCCCTCATACTAATCATTATAATATAACCTAAGAAAGCTTAATAATATGTGTAGGAAAAATAAATAATCCCTAACATAAGAAAAACAAAAACCTACACTAACATCTCTTACCCTAGATGAGTCATTGTCAAGGACATGCCTCATCAACTTTGGTAATTATTGCCATAATTTATTTCCCCAATTTGAAAAACTTTAAAAGTGGAAGAAACCAAAGTTTGAATGAATGTTTTAATTGTAAAAAGGCCATTTGAGAAAAAAATGCCTCAAATTTGTGAATTAAAACATTGGTGACCCTAGATTTTGTCCAAAAGTTGATGATCCTCAATGTCATCATTGGATGCAAGAGAAGAGCATACTTTACTTTCAAGAACAAAATGACTCTACATCCCTAAAAAATTTCTAACCTGTAACCCAAAATTAGCTTTGATGCCATGTTAGATTTAGTTGTCAAGCTACCCAATATCAAAATGATTAAAGGAAAGCAAGACAAGAATCTAGAGATGAACAAAACTCAGCACTTCCTTAACACTGAACTAGCACTCATAATCAAGTGAACTAGTGAACTCAACATAGGGAGAGGTGAGGGTTGTTTATATATAAAAATATGGGAAAATATTTCCAGGAGGAGTAATAACTCATAATTGCTCAAAATAGGCATGAATTTTACCAACTTGGTAAATTCTAGATTCAATTTTGTATACCTACTTAAATAAGAAGGTAAATAATGCTAAAGGGAAGTGGCTAATAAACCCAAAAGAGGGTGTGAGACTCAATTACTTAAAGAGATGGGTGTGAGTCACACATGTAATTGAAGTATTATGATGTGTGCCCTCATACTAATCATTATAATATAACCTAATAAAACTTAATAATATATGTAGGAAAAATAAATAATCCGTAACATAAGAAAAATAAAAACCTACACTAACATCTCTTACCCTAGATGAGTCATTGTCAAGGACATGCCTCCTCAACTTTGGTAATTCTTGCCACAGTTGATTTCTCCAATATCAAAAAGTTTAAAAGTGGAAGAAACCAAAGTTTGAATGAATATTTTATGTGTAAAAAGGCCATTTGTGAAAAAATTGCCTCAAATTTGTGAATAAAAAAATTGGTGACCTTAGATTTTGTCCAAAAGTTGATGATCCTAATTAAAGAAAAAGGAGAATGTGGAAAACCCTAATTTTAGAAGTGTAAACTTTGTTTTAATGATAGATAATAATGAGAGATAGGGTAAGTTTAAGGAAAGTGATGAAAATATGGTAATCGAAAAAACAAACTTGAATACTAATAACCATAGGGTTAAAAATGCAAGTTCTAGCAACAATGGTGATTTTAGTATAAATGATGTCAATGACTCCATTATAATAACATAAAGTAATGTGAATTTAGGGGTGTTTAATAATAACCCTAATGGAAATAATTTAACATGATGATTGAATCAACAAATTTAATGGGGAATCACCCTATTGACAAAAATAAAACTTCTAGCAATAATAATGATATCACTGTAAATGATAACAAACATAACATTGAAATTAATAAATCAAAACTGATAGATCAAATTGACACAAATGTTGTTCAAAAGGATAGCTCCCCCCAAATGTTACCTAATACTAAGAATGGCCCTAACTTATTTTTTGTGCCTAATTCTAACCTTAGGCAAAAGAAAAATGCCTAGGAATTAGTCTTAGACAAGATTAAGTATAGCATTGCTAAGGCCAAAATTGACGAAAAGAGAAAAGGGAATAAAATGAAGAACCAATAGGGGTTGCAAGGTCCTTCTCTAATGAAGAATTTAGAGAAGGGATTTTTTACCCTATGCTTGATGCTTCTCCCTTCACGAGTGATGATGAGTTAACAAGAAATGATGACACTCTTCATCTTGTAAATGGATGGATAAAAGTTGATAATAAAAAGAGACAAAGGAGTAGATCTTGAGCAATTGAACTTTTCTCAAGGAGGAAAGGCAAAGATGCTATAATCCCTCAACACTTCGATAAATTTAGGAATCCTAAGGAATATTCTTCAAACACAATTACTAATGATACTTAATTGCACCAGTTGGAATGTTAGGGAACTAGAGTCCCTTAACAAAAAATATTTAGTCAGGAGGTACATGAACCTTATTAAGAATAAAGATGTTTTTCTACAAGAAGTAAAAGCTGTGAAATTCCATCTTGATACAACCCTGAACTTTATATGAAAAGAAGTTACCCATTTTTGTACTGAGCATGACATGGGTCGAGGTGGATTTGTCATTTTGTTGTCTAATTAATGGACTCAATTTGTGATTGATTCCATAATATCTCCATGCAATACAGTAGTTTGGATTACTTTTGAAAAAGATAATAAGACATTTGGTATATCCTTAGTATATGCCCCCTATGAATACAAAGACAAAATTAATATTTGGAAATGGTTGTATGGCCTTTAAGAGATTTCATGGCTAATCAGAGGGAATTTCAACATGAATGAGAACAATGAGGATAAATCTAGAGGAATTGATATGGAATGGAAAGGAAATGAAAAATAGTTTTTATACAAAATGAAGAGCAAACTCAATCTCTTTGATCCTCTTGAAGCATTGAAAAAAGAGAATAAGAACATTTGGTTTACTTGGTGTAACACTCGGAAGGGAGATAAGAGAATCTATTGCAAACTGGATAGGTTATATGCTAATAGAGGCTTCATCAATCTTGACCAAAATGATGTTGGTATAAGGGTTAAAGTTTACCCTTGTTCTTTATTTGACCACCGCTTTGTCATTGTTAAAGTCCTTATAAGAAATCAAAGACCTAAGGCTCTTAGGAAGGATGGCAAATTCCTTTTAAATAACTCCTTGCTCAAGGATGGGGACTATAATGAGACCATCTTAATTCTTAGAGAAATAAATAGTTGGGTATTGAAGGAAAAATCAGCCATCGACATATGGAATGCTAATGTTAAAAAATATATTGCTATATTCTAGACTATTGGAAAAAAGAAGGCCATGGATAATACAAAAAAGGAAAATGATTTACAAGAAAAATCATTGAAGTTAGAATTTGAATTGCAAAATGACATTACTAATGTGGGGTTCAATGAGGACTTAACTTCTACTAAAAATAGTTTGAGAAGCCTACAAACCAAAAAAAAACCAAGGATTAAGGGTAAGATCAAAGACGAACTACTTAAATTACGGGGACAAAGGCTCTAAAATTTTGTTTAGATACATTAGGGACAAAAGTATAAAAGAAAAAGTTGAAAATGTGTAGGCTGATAATACTCTATTTGAGTGACCCTGATGAAATTAAAAATCCATTCCACCATTATTACAAAGATTTTTTACATCTGAAGAAGGTAATCTAGAGTGGCACAATGCTAGGAAATTTTGTATAAATATGATACCAAATAAGATCTCTAAAGAAAGATTAGAAATTTTCACAAAACACATCCCAAAGGAAGAAATTGTTAAGGCTATTTAGGCTCTAAATAATGACAAATCCCCAAGGATTGATGGTTTGCGTGTAGAATTGTTTGAAAAACACATTCAATGGATAAGTGATGATTTTCTATAGGTTTATACAAAAGATATAGATAAAGGATCTTAAGGTAGTGTAGCGTCATAAACTGTCACTGGTACAATTTACACCTCATGATTGTGCTCCTACTGTAGCATGTTCTATCCCCATCCACTCTCTGGGTCTAATTTGTGCTTATTACCCAGCTTTGATGTCATCTACAACATGTTGTGGGTCCCACAAAGGGGTACCCACCTCCCTAACACCTTATTTTGGTCCCCTTTGTAGTGAGACCAGGGCGTGGTGCATCCTAGTATGGACCATGACACCCTAAAATACCATGGTCCTCCTCAAAGGGATCCCAATTTGAAATGTGACATGTGTTATGTCTCCCTGCCAAGATTTCACCCCTAGGGCTATACATGACCATTGAAGGTTCACCTAATCGATAATCTACCTAGAAACCCCTATATAAAGACATCATATCAATTCACTTGACATAAGTTAAAATTCTTAATATTTGTGCATCAGTGAAGCATTCAGTAGTAAGCATTTTTAAAGATCTTCAAGGCTACATATTCATCATCAAGCATTGTGGAGAAAAGTCATGTCATTTTTCATGCAAGCATGTATCTGTGATTAGGGTTTTGTGTTTGTCATGCCATTACATACAACATTTGTGATTACATTCAAAGAGCATTGCATCATCAACAACAATTGTAGATCCGAGGTATATTTTCTTAAATAATATTTCAGCATTTACATTATTTCATTCAAGGTTGTTCCAAATAGGGGTTTGACTTACACAAACCCTTATTCCCAATATATTTCCCCATTGCTCTATGTGCAGGAATAGGTGCAAAGTTGTAATCAGGAGGATTGACATAATTCATAGAGACGAACAAGTTCAGCTTTCGAAGGTGGAGAATTCAGAGGACCATGGCAAATTGATGCTACCCGCTCCTGAAAAATCAGCCCGAACTTCATGGAATAGATCTGAAACATATTCTTTTGCCCAGATCTAGGTTGGTTTCTTTGTGCGACATCCATATCTCGCTGTTTCTAAAAGTTTGCTTCAATAATGACATATTTTATCCTAATTTACAAACATTCAACATTCCACTTAGAAAGAGGACTGATCAACTACACACCCCATTGAATCTAATCAGAATCTTAGTCTCTTTCCTACAAGGATTGAGCCTAGATCTATTAGGTTAAATCCTCTTTCAATGTAATTGGGTTAATTGGGCTAGTTAGTGGTTTTATTATTTAAAACCCTAATTCCTAATTTTCCTACCATTTCATTTTGGTGAACCCGACTCCTTGCATGCTTATTTCTTATTTGTAGTCTCAGATTTAATTTTTAGACATTTTAAAAATAAATTTTACAACCATAAATCATAATTACATAATTTAATGGTTAATTTCATAAAAAGCCCTAATTTATTTTGCTAGTTTTGGCTTGTGGGTTGCATAAATTTTCATGTAGATTTTCAAATCTGATTTTAGCCACTTAGAATGGAAATTAGTAAATCTGATTTATTTGCTATTTCACATATGATTACATTGTTTTTTAGTTGCCTTTATCATAACCATGTGTTGGATAATGACTTATTTCACTTTACATTGCTTCTTTTCATCCATAGTACTTTTGCATGTTGTATTTTAGGGTTTCTAATTTCGAAACATATCTCGAAGCTTTTATCTATGTTGTATGTTGTTTTATGAAGCTATTTTTAAGAAAATGCATTACATGTGTAGACCTTATAAAATCTTTTGTAGACAATGATAACCCTAAAGATGATATCCATAAAACTAACACTTGTGCCTCTCCTAGGGTATCTAATGTGAACGAGGACAAGGTTAATACTCCTGTCAATAATCTCTCTAATGGAGAGAAAGCATTTAAGAGCAACATGAAACCATCCTTTTCTCATAGGCAAACTCTAGTGCAAGGGGGAAAGATCAAAATGTTGGTTTATCACTCTCTCTAGATCATCATGCTTCTTCCACATATACTCCTTTTTGCTCATTTCATCAAACTAACGATCATCATGCTAATTATTGTCCCAATTTTCAAAAGGGAATGCAAGAATTAGTTTATAATGGAACTATCAATATCATAGAAGACAATCCTCCTCCTTCTAGCAACCCTTGTCCTACATCTCAAGAGACAAGACTTAATCCTATTGATGACCAAGAGAAACTAGCTAGAATAATTTTTTGGAGATTGAAGTATGATAGGAATGTTGTTTTCCTTTTCATTAAAATTAATTATAATCATAATAATAAAGAAGGTGACGAGCATTGTCTTTTTCATTGTAGTTATTCTTATTCTCTTGGAGATTATAAAGCATTTAAAACATTTTTTCAAGACCAATTTGATAGAGCTCACATAGCTCTTAAAATCAATCTTGCACTCTTTCTTGCTGAAGAGGTAGTGCCTTAGCACTGCATTCACGCTATCGTGTTGCTCCTCACCCTATGGCACTAGTAGTTAATTTAATTGGGGCCTCTTTATCATAATAGGTGATGCATTTTGAATTAAAATCATCTCGAGGCAGCAACATAATTCATTCTTGCATCTATGCTTGAGGGGCAAGAATATTATCTTATCTCTACTCTCTATCTAAGGTTTCACTATTTCCTTTATGGGTTGCATTTTTCATAACTTCATGTTCTTTCTTGCATGGAATTATCCTTCATGTGAGTACATGTGTGTTCCTTGGTTAGGATCTATTCCTTGCTTAAAATAGTACATCTCTTATGAAAAATCTCTCTTTAAGGCGGTTTGTAATCCTTCATCTTAATTCTACATCTTTCCTTTTCAAAGATTACCTCTTCTCTAGAGTTGTATTTCACTGATGTTAAATATCTTTTCTTGCATTGAATATTCCTTCATGCAAGTACATGTGTGTTCCTTGTTAGGACCTTTCCTTGCTTAGAGTGGTGCATTTTTCTTATGTATAATCTCCCTTTGGAGGTTGTGTACTGCTTCTTTTTGTCCCTTTACTTGGGGGCCACTGATTTTCCCTATCCTTTCTAAGGATCCACTTTTCCTTTCTTGAGTGGTGTTTGCTTATGATTTGATGTCACTCTTTGTGTGAAGTTGTTTATTGGTTCAAATATTCTCTCTTATGCAAGAGGTGTGTATCCCTGTCTACAACCTCTTTACACTTGGCAATGCATATCTATTATAAACAAATCCCTCACTTAGGATCAGAAGTGTGTCACCCTTTATCGAGAATCCCTTTAACCAAGCATAAGGGGGAAAATATGAATTCTTGTTCTCCTCCCTTTCGATGATGTTATTTTTGTTCAAGAGCTCCTCTTGGAGATAGATGCCTTTTGAGCAAACATCTCTTCCCCTTCAAGGATTTCCTTTACGCTTCTTGCAAGATATCTATTTTTCAACTATCTTGTCCTTGCTTCTAAGAGTATTGCCTCTTTAGCTTGGATTTATCAACATTGTTTCTTTAAAAGGATATCTCCTTGATGTTGAAGGTGTGTATCCTTGTTTCTAGCTTCCTTTAGACATCAACATAGGACTTTGTTGACATCTTAAGGGGAGGGAGGGGCAGAGCATATCACTCTCTTTGTCCTATATCTTTTGCATGTCTTAAATGGGGTGTTCATTCTCAAACAAAACAAACTCTTATACAAGATGCTTCATGCCCAAAACCAAATGGAACATTTGTATATGTCTTACATGGGGTTACACATTCTCGAAACCAAACAAAACAAAGTCTTACACAAGATGTTCCTGAAACCAAACATATATTTGTCTTACACGGGGTTACACATACTCAAAACTAGACAAAACAAAGTCATACACAAGATATTTACGAAACTAGACATTTTTGCATTTATGATGCTGGAGCATCCCCGGTGGTCGGTTCATAGCAATCTTGCATCAACCAAAAATATTCTCCTTTTTGTTTTGCTTTTTGTTTGCAGTTTCACTTTTCCTTTCTTTGTGTCCCAGTTTTGGCTCACCAGATCCTATGGATTTGAATTATACTTGATCATCTTTCTTGCTTCAAGACCGCATCGCATTTGGATCATTTTTCGGCAATATATCGCTACCAATTTCCATGATAGTTTCTTGTTACCAGTTGCTTGGACCTATTTTGGTGATCTACCGGAACCCATTCTGAAGCTTGCAGAGCCTTGGGCGTTGATTCTGATGTTCCTTGACGTGTGGCCGACCTTTTACTGTGATCTATGTTTCATCCTTTGGATTTTCCAGAGGAATCTCTTGGCAGAGGCTAACCTTGTTTATTTTGCATGTTAGGTCTTGTTCTTCGGGGTTTGATCCCTTTTGGGCCAACTGGATCATTTGGATCGATATATATTATTGTAATTACGCATTATAATGGAATCAATCAGAGAATCAAGTAGCTAGACTGTGCGTAGAAGATAGATCCCACGATTCAAGGTCTCGGTTGTGACCTATTCTGTATGTTCTACCAGGCTTGTGAGTCGGTATGTTGTAACCCAGTTGTTACCGGTTGGATGTAATCAGTTTCATAAAATAAACCAATCTGTTTTGCATTGCCTCCATCATATCTTTGTGTTTTCGTTGTGTTTACTCTTGTTGACCGGTCCAGATTGATCTCTTTGACGTCCCTCCTCACCGGTGACTACATCAAGTGGTATCAGAGCAAAGTTTCATTTCTGAGGTTGCGTGTCCTGAATTTTTTGTTGTAGGGTGGCGGATTGCGGATCCGACTTGCAGCTGCAGAGGAATAGCATGAACGATGGTGCGAAGAGGAGCTAGCAATGGTGGAGCACGTGGGAATGCAGACCCTGCTGTGATGGAGATGTTGCGAGGTATAGAAACCCGATTGGAAGTCGTGGAGACAACCCAAAGAAGAGGCCGACATATTGAATATGTGAGTGAAGATGATGAAGAAGAAGCCCCGACAGAACAAGCACACCCACTGACAGTTGATCCGGATGAGGAAAGGTTTTTGAGGGTTTTGAGTAGGGCAAATACTAAACCTCATTTTACCCCACTGAAATATGATGGGAAGTTAGATTCAGATGAATTGATGGATTGGATCTTGGAGATGGAGAAGTATTTTGATTTTAAAAACACTGCAGAAGAGAGGAAGGTGAAATATGCCCGTACCCGGTTGAAAGGTCATGCATCTCTTTGGTGGGAGCATTTGCAAGTTGATAAACAGAGAAGAGGTAAATAAAAGATTAAGACATAAGATCAAATGATTGCTAAGTTGAAATTGAAGTTTGTGTCGGCGAATTATCAAGTGGATTTGTTTCAAAAGTTGCAGAATTTTAGACAAAAGGAATCTAGTGTAAAGGAGTACACCGAAGCATTCTACAAGTTGAATATCAGATCTTGACATGTTGATGATGAAGTTGAACAAGTTGCAAGATATTTGAATGGATTGTGGATGTCTATACAAGATGATCTAAGTTTAATCAAATTGGAGAGTGTTGAAGAGGCTTACCAGTATGCCCTAAAGGTAGAAGAGAAGTTAAACGAAAGATATGAGCAGAGGCAGAGATGCAGAGGTGGAAGGTTTATCGGAGGAAGATTTCAAGGAGGAAGAGGATATACCAGAGGAGGAGGAACCAGTACAGATCAGAGCAAGGACAAGGAAGTGAGCAAAGAAGGTAATTCATATCGAAAGGATGATAGAATTTCTACCAGACGAGAGAACCAGATGGTTACCAGAATGAGAATTTTGGAAGGAAAGACAAGAGGACATTTAGAGGAACCTTCTTTAAGTGTGGAGGAGAAGGACATCGTGCATTCAAGCATAAGAAGACAGAAACTACTAGAAGAGAAGCAATGGTGGAAGAAAACCGTGCCGCATCAAATAATAAACCAGAAGATGGAGAATTGTTGGTTATGAGGAGAGCTTTGTGTCATACCAGAGGAGATGAAGAGCCCTTACAGAGGAAGAATCTATTCAAGACCAGATGTAAGGTATCCGGTAAGTGTTGTAAAGTTGTTATTGATAGTGGTAGTTCAGATAATCTTGTTTCAAAAGAAATGGTGAATAAGTTGAAATTGGAGAGATTGAAACACCCTAAGCCTTATCAAATAGCATGGATTTAAGATGAACATAAGTTGTTAGTAAGTGAACAATGTTTGGTGAAATTGAAAATTGGGAATAATCATGATGAAGTCTTGTGTGATATTATGCCTATGGATATTTGCCATATTTTGTTGGGTAGACCTTGGTAGTTTGATGGATAGCCAATACATGATGGGAGGAAGAATACATACACTATTGTATCCAATGGGATGAAGCAAACCTTGTTACCCTTGGAGGAACCTTTGACGAATGAAATCTGTAGGAATGCTAGAATCTATTTGGTAGATGGAAGGAAATTACTAGATGGATTGAGACATGAGAATGTGTGTTTTGCCTTAATTCCTAAAAAGAATGAGAAACCAGAACCGGAAGGAGAACACCCATAAGAGATAAAATATTTGTTGACAGAGTATGAGGACATCATTTCAGATAATGTACCTAATGGACTACCACCTGTAAGAAGTATTATTCATTGCATGGACTTGGTTCCCGAAGCTAGTTTTCCTAACAAAGTTGCAGGCCAGTTGACACCGACAGAGAATGAAGAACTGAATAGACAAGTGCAGGCATTGTTGAAGAAAGGTTTGATCAGGGAGAATTTGAGCCCTTGTGCAGTACTAGCAATATTAGCACCTAAGAAGAATGGAGAGTGGAGATTGTGTACTGATTCCAGAGCAACAAACAAGATCACAATGAAGTACCGGTTTCCTTTGCCTAGGATGGATGACATAATAGACTGTTTGAGTGGAACAAAATACTTTACAAAGACAGATTTAAAGAGTGGATATCATCAAATCAGGATCAGAGAAGGTGATGAGTGGAAGACAACGTTTAAGACAAATGAAGGACTACATGAATGGTTGGTGATGCCTTTTGGATTGACTAATGCATCAAGTACTTTCATGAGGCTAATGAATGAGGTATTGAAGAAATTCTTGGGTAAGTTTGTTATTGTGTATTTGGATGACATTTTGATTTTTAGTAAGATAAAAGAGGAGCATTTATTGCAGTTAAGACAAGTTTTGCAGAAGTTGAGAGAAGAGAAGTTGTTGATCAATATCAAGAAGTGTACCTTCATGAAGGATGAATTAGTCTATTTGGGATTTGTGATATGTGAGGATGGTTTGGAGATGGACCCTGAGAAAGTGAAAACAATTGTTGAGTGGCCTACATCGGAAAGCATTGGAGAGCTAAGATCATTTCATAGATTGGGGAGAATTTACCAGAAATTTATTAGAAATTTTAATTCAGTTTGTAACCCTATGACTGAGAGCATGAGAGGAGATAGGAAGGAATTCAAGTGGACCACCGGAGCAAACAAGAGTTTTGAACTGTTGAAGCAGAAAGTGACTGAGCAATCTGTATTAGCTTTACCGGATTTCAACAAGGTATTTCAAGTGGATTGTAATGCACGTGGAACAACGATAGGAGCAGTCTTGAGTCGGGAAGGGAGAGTAACAACTTATTTCAGTGAGAAATTCAATCATGCCCGAAGGAGATATTTAGTGTATGATCAAGAGTTTTATGCCACATTTCAAGCCTTGAAGAAGTGGAGACATTACTTGTTGCCTAAGGAGTTTGTGTTGTATACAAATCATCAAGTTCTGCAGTATTTAAATAGTCAGAGTAAGTTGAATCAAAGACATATGAGATGGGTAGAATTCTTGCAGAGTTATACCTTTGTGTTGAAACAAGAAATTGAAAATCTAACAAAGTTGTTGATGCATTGAGTAGGAGAAGGAATTTGCTGATAGAGATGAGAGTGATAGTATTAGGATTTGAAGATTTGAAGACCTTGTATGATGATGACCCATATTTTGTAGAACCTTCGAAAGCATGTAGAGAATCGATTATGGTAGATAGAAGTGAGTGGTTGGATTACTTCATTTAGGATGGGATGTTATTTAGAGGAGTTCAGTTGTGCATACCTAAGAGTTCTATGAGGGAGAATCTGATAAAGGAGAAACACAGTGGAGGACTAGCTGGACATTTTGGCATTGACAAAATAGTAGCATTGGTGAGTGAGCAATACTTTTGGCCCCATATTCATAAGGATGTTAAGAGATATGTGTAGAGTTGTAGAGTTTTTCAAGTTGCAAAGGGTAGTAGCCAAAATGTGGGATTGTATAAACCTTTGACAATACCGGTAAGACATTGGGAGGATATAAGCATGGATTTTGTACTTGGATTGCCTAAGACATCGAGAGGGAATGATTCTATATTTGTGGTAGTGGAGAGATTATCGAAGATGACTCATTTCATACCTTGTAAGAAGATATCAGATGCATTGCATGTAGCAGACCTATTCTTCAAGGAAGTGGTGAGATTGCATAGATTACCTAAGAGCATAGTTTCAGACAAAGACACTAAGTTTGTTGGCTATTTTTGGAGAACACTTTGGAAGAAGATGAAGACAGATTTGAAGTTTAGTTCTACTTTTCATCCACAGATTGATAGACAAAAAAAAGTTGTTAATCAGAGTTTGGAAAACTTGTTGAGATGTTTAGTGGGAGATAAAACCAGAAGTTAGGATTTGATCCTTGCACAAGCAGAGTTTGCCTACAACAATTCAGTGAATGGAAGTACCAGAAGAACACCTTTTGAGATTGTTACCGGAGTGCATCTTAGAGGTATATCAAAATTGAGAGATATTAGTAGTGAAGACCGGAGAAGTTTAGAAGCAGAAGACTTTGCAGATCACATGGCAGCATTGCATATTCAAGTTAAGTAGAATTTGGAAGACATGAACAACAAGTATAAGGAGAAGGCAAATGAAAAGAAGAGACATAAGGAATTTGAAGTTGGCGATGAAGTGATGGTATATCTGAGAAAAGAGAGATTCCCATTTGGAACTTATAACAAGTTGCAGATGAAAAAGTTTGGACCTTGTAGGATTTTGAGGAAGTTCAGTTCTAGAAATGTATATGAAGTGGAGTTACTAGATAGTCTAAGTATTTCACCAGTATTTAACATTGCAGATCTTCATGAGTACCATGAACCAGAATTCAGTGAGGACAATGTTGCGAACTTGGAGAAACAATTACCCCAAAAGGAACTGAATGAAATTGAAGAGATTTTGGACAGTAGGATTGGGCGTAGTATTCGAAGCAGTTAGTATAAGGAATATCTTGTGAAGTGGAAGGATAGACCAGTTGAAGAATCATCTTGGATTTCTCAGGCAGATGTAGACCGCCTTGGTTTCCCTCTAACCCCAACAAAGTGAGAGGCTCAATTTTTCAATAACCCCATATGTTTGATGTAGGAGCATCCTCGGATCATGACAATCTTGCATCAACAAAAAAATTCTTCATTTTGTTTTGTTTTCTGTTTGTAGTTTCACTTTTCCTTTCTGTGTGTCCTGGTTTTGGCTCACTGGATCTTATGGAGTTGGATTCCACTTGAAGACTTGATCATCTTTCTTGCTTCCAGACCGCATCACATTTGGATCATTTTTCGGCAAGATATCGCTACCAGTTTCCATGACAGTTTCCTATTATTGGTTGAAAGTCCTTTGTTACCGGTTGCCTGGACCTATTTTGGTGATCTATTGAAACCCATTCCAAATCTTGCGGAGCCTTGGGAATTGATTCCAATGTTCCTTGATGTGTGGCCAACCTTTTCCCATGATCTATGTTTCATCCTTTGGATTTTCCAGAGGAATCTCTTGGCGGAGGCCGACCTTGTTTATTTTGCATGTTAGGCCTTGTTCTTCGGGTTTTGATCCCTTTTGGGCCAACTAGATCCTTTGGATCGATATATATAATTGTAATCACACATTAGAATGAAATCAATCAGAGAATCAAGTAGCTAGACTCTGCGTAGAAGATAGATCCCACGATTCAAGCTCTCAATTGTGACCTATTCTATATGTTCTACTAGGCCTATGAGCCGGTATGTTGTAACCCGGTTGTTACCGATTGGATGCAATCCATTTCATGCAATAAAATTATATGTTCTGCATTGCCTCCATCATATCTTTGTGTTTATGTTGTGTTTACTCTTGCTGACTGGTCCAGATTGATCTCTTTGAGGTCTCTCCTCACCAGTGACTACATCAACTTTTGTATTACATGTCTTAAATGATGTGTTCATACTTGAAACCATAGAAAACAAACTCTTATATGAGATGCTTCATGCCCAAAACCAGACACCAATATACACAACAAGAAGAGTGGAACTAGCAAAACACAACTAGACTATTCCAACTCTTCTCCCCAACATGGATCACCTAGCAAAACATAGCTAGCCTGTGAAATCCATGTCATCTCTCGCTCTTCTTCTCATGGATCACCTAGTAAAACACAACTAGAATGTAATATCCATGTCTTCTCTTTCTTCTAATCATGAGATTATAGCTTTGTTGTTTGTGGTTCATGGTTTGGTGTATGCTCTTGCTCTTTTTATGTGATCGTTTGTGTTCTTGTGATGACAATTCAAATGATATTAGTAGTTGAGACATTTTGATTATCAAGGTCTCTCTGGCTAGTTGACTTGAGGTCTTGTTTTGGTTTTTAGCTTTTGTCGTTTTGTGTCTTTTGTCTTTGTTGGTCCTTGTTTGCATTTTTTGTCTTTGTCTTGTTTTGTGCGTCCTTGCATAAGATTGTGTGAGTCAAGACCTAATATTGCGGGCTTGCTTCCTTAAAATTAGTTATGTATACTCCTTCTGATCTCGCTCCTAATTGCTCCTCTCTCTCATATTTCTACTTTACCGCAAGTATTTGCATAGGCTCACACTCTTGTTAAAGAGGGGTCTAAATGTAGCATTGTACATTGCCACCGGTACAATTTTTACCTCATGTTTGTGCTCCTACTTTAGCATGTTATATTCCCATCCCCTCTCTAGGTCTGATTTGTGCTTACTACCCAACTTTGATATCATGTACAACCTGTTGTGGGTCCCACACAGGGGTACCCACCTCCCTAGCACCCTATTTTGGTCCGCTTTACAATGGGACTAGGACGTGGAACATCCTCGTCTGGACCATGACGTCCTAAAACATCATGGTCCCCCTCAATGGGGCCCCAATTTGAAATGGGGAAGGTGTTATGTCTCCCTACCAAGATTTGACCCCTGGGACTATACATGATCGTAGGAGGTCGGCCTAATAAGTAATTTACCTAGAGATCCCTAAATAAAGAGATCCTATCAATTCATTTGACATATCCTAATATTCATGCATCCATGAAACATTCATTAATAAGCAATTTAAAAGATCTTTAAGGCTGCATATTCATCGACAAGCATTGTGGAACAAAGTCATGTTAATTTTCATGCAAGCATATGTGCGTGATTAGGGTTTTGTGTTTGTCGTGCCATTATATACAACATTTGTGATTACATTCAAAGAGCATTGCATAATCAACAACAATTGCAGATTTGAGGCATATTTCCTTAAATAATTATTTCAATATTTATATGATTTCATTCAAGGTTGATTCCAAACCAGGGTTTGACTTAGGCAAACCCCTATTCCCAACATATTTCCCCTTTTCTCTGTGTGGAAGAACAAGTATAGAGTTGTAATCGAGAGGATCAACATAATTGACAGAGATAAATAGGTTCAACTTTTAGAGGTGGAGAATTCAGAGGACCATAGTGAATTTATACTACCTAACCCTGAAAAATTAGCACGAACTTTTGGGAACATATCTGAAACATATTCTTTTGCCCATATCCAAATTGATGGCTTCATATGACATTTGTAGCTCACTATTTCTGACAAATTGCTTCAATAATCACCGATTTTGCCCTCATTTACAAACATTGAACATTCAACTATGAAAG